>NC_072468.1:27048175-27093175 GCF_027596085.1 Anoplopoma fimbria | reverse complement strand
TCTCAAGCGTACGCATGCTCAAGTGTTCGCAAGGGTTCTCATGCGTTCCCACGCGTTCTAGTGCATTTCCATGCATTCTCACGTGATCTCAAGCGTTCTCAAGCGCCTCTTTTTCACGGCGTGACGACTGCGCCACGAGCCAATTTTTAACAAACTTTTAGAACGCTGCAGTCAGGTGACGAGGAACAACCAATCAGAGCTGGCAGATATTTGTTCTTTCTTCAGTCTACGACAAATTCATGGAGGAGAAGTTAATCATTTTAGTTCAGGACTAACCGGAGCTTTATTATCCGTCCCACAGAATATTTTACTTCTTCATCTTCGCTGTTGCAAGACGTAGGAAAACATGCAGTTGGAAATGTCAGACAAACTGTCAGACAAATCAGACAGTAGAGCTCCTGTGAGGGATTTATGGTGCTGGAGATCCATTTATTTTTGTTTAGTTTAGGCAGTGAGGGTTACTGTTAAATAACCACAACTCTATCGTCACCAATGTCATCACTAGAAAGAAAGCAGCAGGTTTTACAGTTTTTTAGACACAACAAGTGAAAGGGCCCCTTATCGAACCACAACCTCCCAGCCAGAGTCTGAAGAATGGAAGAACACAAACTCTTTAGCTGCTGTAATAAACTAAGGCGTTCCTGTTAATGTGTCCACGCCCTGTTCAGTGTGTCAACATTCAGCATATCTTTAACAAGATAAGAGTAAAATTAAAAGAATTTGGGATTAAGAACCCTGCAAAAACATCTTCACACTGTCCAAGAACATCTACAGTCCAACTCCCACAGCTGCATATTTGTGTTTTTACAAAAGTCGGTCTACAACACGAGGAAGTGAGCTGGCAGAAAGCAGGTCACACACTTCCTCAGTCTTTCATGTTTTCCTGTTCGTGAGTCAGCGGTGCCCGCAAATACAATTCCTGTTTGTCTGCAACAGCAGCAGCTGCTCTCACAGGTTCCCACCATCACAACAGGAACGCCGTGTGTGTGTGTGTGTGTGTGTGTGTGTGTGTGTGTGTGTGTGTGTGTGTGTGTGTGTGTGTGTGTGTGTGTGTGTGTGTGTGTGTGTGTGTGTGTTTGTGACCTCATCCTCTTTCTTTGTTTATGTATGTTTGAGACCTTCTGTAATCCCTCAGTGTGTGTGAGATAAACAAGGACGTCAATGGAACTAAAGAGGAGATTAATAAACCTTACGAATGACAACACTTATAGAAAACACTGCTCTGCTGGGGGGTCATAGGTCAGGCTCCGGTCCTGAAGGACTCACTCACAGCTGTGGAGGCTCTTCTGTATTTAGAGACACATTCAGACCAACAATAGTCGTCCAGTTGGTGTTGAAATACAAACCAGGAAGTTGTAAAGCTCTGATCAGAGCATGTTTTAGCAGCATGCAACCACTTTTTTAATAGTTTAAATGAGAGTGAAGTGTAGATGTCAACCTCTGGTTCTTAAAAGTTAAATCAATGTCCTAAAGCTGCATTCTCTCTCCTGTCCACCAGGGGGCGACTCCTCTGGTTGTATAGAAGTCTATGAGAAAATGACTCTACTTCTCTCTTGATTTATTCCCTCAGTAAACATTGTAAACATGAGTTTATGGTCTCAATCTCTAGTTTCAAGTCTTCTTCAATACAGCATGATGTTCATTTAGTAAATGATGCTCCATTTAGAGTCAAACAGACCATAAAGCAGGGGATGCTTTAGGGCGGGGCTACACACTGATTGACAGGTCCACACCAGAGGCGTATACGACGTCTTTACGTCACTCCTCCTCAGTGGTCACTTCCTGTTCACTGGCAGCGTAAAAAATAACATGGCGACCGCAAAATCATCTGACTTGAGGCTTCAAAAAGTCCACAAACCAATGAGTGACGTCACGATGACACTGCCACTTCTGATAACAGTCTGTGGGCTTTACTTAGCCACAGTTGTGCTAAATGCTAACGTCTCACAATAAAAATGTTAACCTGATATCTCTTCTTCCTCTTAGCCAATAAGCATCACTGTGTTCATTCATCATCATCAACACACTGTAGTTTATTTTGACTCAATCCCACAAACAAAAACTCACTAGAACACCAAATGTGGATTCATCCGCCGCTGGAAATAGTCCCCAACAAATACATTATTACCCTCTGTTTGTTTGACTTTATTTAACATGAAATTTGAGACTAGCATCTTCAGTAGGAACCAATGGGATTGGAGCTGAGAGCCACAAACAGGAAGTCAGATGGGGTTGAGTGTTGAGCAGCACATGAGTTTTGTTGACAGGAAGAGAAATATTGACTATATACAGCCTTATCCTCTTACCAGGGGGGAAGCCATTTCCACCGTTTATTTCCAGCTGCATGACGTTTTGGGCTCTGTGGTTAATTTGGGAGGTGTGTCTTTGAATGTGGATCCTGCACGGTCGCCACAAATCCTTTAAAACTTTCCATTTAAGCTCATTATTCTGGACCATCCATACGTTCCGTGGTGCCACTGAAGCCGGAGCTGAATGGAGAGCGAGCAGAAAAGAAAACAGGCCTTTTACAGCCCAGAGGATCAACTTTGATAGCAGTTGGAGGTCTGCCAGAAGCTTTGGGTTCATCGAGTTTGTTTCTCCCATTCAAAGAGAGAGAGAGAGAGAGAGAGACAGAGACACACCCCTCGCTCTCCCTCACAGGAATGTGAGGAGGTTGCACATGGCAGGAAGTAATATCAAAGGATTTATTTGTTGCTTTGCTGTGAGCCTGCAGGCCGGTGTTGTGAAAGCAGAAACATGAATCACAGTCTCAATTATTAACAGAAAACTGAATAGATGAAGTTATTGTTGCTGTTCGAACATGTTCCTGAACATGACGGAGGGCCAGTCAGCTGATGTGTACCAAAGAATTGAGTTTCTGTTTTCTCACTTAAAGGTTAAAACATGCCTCCTCTTGACCCCAGATATAACTACGTGCTGTGTCTCCATTCAGATACTTCTGTTAGTACACTTCCATGTATTAAACTGTGTACATGTACTTACTAACATGGCTGTGGTTGTATCCCTTTCTTTTATTTTTAATTACAACATTTGATTGCGATCGTCAACCGCAAAAATAGTTGCCGTCTTGTTTGATGAATTGACTATTGTATTAAAGCTTCACGGGACCAACCCAACGTTTCCTCATACAAGTCAAATGGTATCTGATGAAATGTTACACCTCATTATTTTGCGTTTTACAAAAGTCCAGCAACACGTGTCAATTTCTGCTCGTTATGCATACAGTCTTTTCAAAATAAACTTCCATTTTCACAGGAAACAACAGTTATGTTTAGGCAACAGAACAAGATGGTTGTTTGGGTTAAAATATCAACTGAAGTGCATACGAACCACTTGAATCAGGATACAATGAATAAAAAATAGTCAGTCAGAGTCTCACTTGGTTTGGTATCAAAACCAAGTGATGTTTGCTAACTTTAGCTAGATATGAGTCTTGTTTTGACATGAACAGTTGATTTATTACTTCTGTAGCACAAGAAGTAAACACATTGTTCCTCTCTGCTTCACAGCAGGTCACACTGAAGCAATCACCTCTTCACGCTTTGACAATAACACAATCCGACACGTCTGGACGCCGTGGAGACGCCATGTGTGTGAACATGGGCTGACCTGAGCTGCAGGAGAGAAAAGTAGTTCCTCCTCCACCACTGTGGCATTGTGGGATTGATAAACAGAGATTATGTAATGAAAGTTTGTAAACTCCTGCTGAGACCCGAACGCTTCACGTTACTGATTCTCTGAATGTACAACGAACTCAGACCCCCGACCGGAGTTACATAACATTGTCTTATGTGTGTGTGTGTGTGTGTGTGTGTGTGTGTGTGTGTGTGTGTGTGTGTGTGTGTGTGTGTGTGTGTGTGTGTGTGTGTGTGTTTAACGTTTTGCTGAGTAGACAGCTTTGTTTGTGAGACAGATTTCTGAATCTGAGCAATTTATCAAGTGACTGGATCCCAGATGGAGCTCCTGGGTGGAGTGTTTTTCACTCCGCCAGCTTTGTTTTTAAAACCAGGCGATACGTTTCTCGTGCTCCTGGAACGCTGACTCTCTCCTCTACAAGTATCTGAGGTATGTCGACAACGTGTGGACGCGCAGGTCAATCATGTCCGACTGTGTGGAAGCTTAGCTTTAAAATAAAGGAAGTGAAAACATGAATACTCATAAACATCTGTCATGCTGATTCATCAGCTGAATCCAGCTCCGACCAACACACACAGACCTGGCCGGTTCCCAGAGGAACCATTAGTTCCTAACACACGGCCTTCCTCCAGGGACACGTTTGATTGTTGCGCCAGAGAGCAACAACACAACCAGGAGGAAGGATGTTTCCTAACGGCTGACTCACATCTTTGTTTGTCTTTGTTAGAGGTGAATGTGAAACCTGACTCTGAATCATCAAACTGTTGTTGTTGTTTACAGAAGAGTGGCGGTGCGTTCAGGTGCTTCACCGGCATCCAGAATAGTTTTACAATGAGTCAACAAAAAGCACAGAAACACCTGTGAGATCAAATGTAACAGACCTGTTATAAATACGACATTAGGAAGTGGATGGCGTGTTCAAAGATGGCGTCTCATTCATTCCAAAGTTGGCTCATACGCTAAAAAATACGGTGGCCCTGAGAGCTCAAACGTACGGCAAATTAAGGAAACATCTTCCTTAATTTGAAAACACGTCGCTGCAAATAATGGAACAAACTAATGGACTGCTGAGGTGAAATAACTACGAGTTTGCTGGCCTATTCATGTCATGCAAATCAGACTGAGGCCATTATTCCTGAATGAACTTTATTACATCCAGAAGTAAAGCTGATACTGCAACACTGGTAAAACATTAAAGTTTATATTTTACTTTTATAGCTTTAAAGTGTGTTTATAATCAGCTGAAAGCCGTTTAGTTGGTTTCACTATGTCTTAACTGGAAACGCTGTAAAATAAGTTTTCAGCTGGAGTAAAAGTTGATTCATTAACAGCCATAAAGAAGATAGTGATGTTATGAAGTTAAGCATTTGTTTTTCTTCAGTTGTGAAACTTGAATGAGCTAATATTTGAGCTCGGCTGTAAAAAAACATTTGTACACAATCAGCGTTTGACGGACTAGAGGTTAATATTTCAGACAGAACAAACACCCTCAGGGTTAAAACAACACCGCTGGACATGCTGTGGTTTATTGGACGTTGTTATATAACACATTCAAAACATAACTTCAACACACACACACACACAGATATGAAGACATGGGTTTATTGCTGAAACTGCCGCTTTATTGGGACTTCATCACATTTCACTACATTATTTTATGGCTGCACTATGATAACAGAAACACAAACACACAGTAGGTTTAAATAGAACACTACTGGGTCTTTATCCTTGTTATTGCTTTCCAAAACTAGCAAATGATCATTAAAAAAAGAACATTTTTGCCGATCTAAAGTTAAGGTTTGGTTAGGATTACGTGACATTACAACATGGAGATTGTTTTCTGCTTCCTGTTTGAGTTTTTGCTGCTGAAGCTGCAGATTAATTTATTTCTTCTCCTTCTCCTTCCTCTTTTTCCTTAAATTGAAATGAGCTCTGTTTGTTGATGCTTTCCAAGGATCCCCTGATCCCCATGTGGTGTGTGTGTGTGTGTGTGTGTGTGTGTGTGTGTGTGTGTGTGTGTGTGTGTGTGTGTGTGTGTGTGTGTGTGTGTGTGTGTGTGTGTGTGTGATACAGTGGATCAGGGTCACAGCAGGGTGTGGCTTGTTGCCATGAAATAACAACAGAGAGCCTGGAGATCAAGCAGCAAGCAGCTACTATCACAGCCAATCAGACGCCTGAGTCTTTGTTTACATGCGTGAGAGTGTGTGTGTGTGTGTGTGTGTGTGTGTGTGTGTGTGTGTGTGTGTGTGTGTGTGTGTGTGTGTGTGTGTGTGTGTGTGTGTGTGGAGAGAGAGAGTGAGAAAGAAACAGATCAACAGATTGCAAATGAAAAAGTGTGTAAACAGTGACATGGTGACCTGAATAATAGACCACCAGAGTATAAAACACCCTCCAACCAGATATTTTGTATTTTTATATTTTTTGTATGTGAATTAATTGTTTGTCGTGATATTTTATGTTATGTTTTTATGTCTGTAGCTTCCAAGTGGTTTTCTTTATGTATTTAGATCCAAACATTTAGTCAGAGTACATATGTTTTAGTGTCAAAAGGTTTTTCTTTTCCAAAACACTTCTCAAACCTTTTTCCAACATGAGCTGATGAAGGTTTCTGCTTTAAGACATTTAACTTATATATACATTTATCCTTATAGTCAGTGATTTATAGAAAGTCACACAATAACACTAATTAACTAACAGATGGAAAAACATGCTTAATATAGCGTACACTTAAACTGATAATGATTATTTCAGGTGCTTAAAATATGTTTTTCTGCCGCTCCCATCCAACGCTGCTTTGACTTGGAAATCCGTAACCAACCAGACTTCATTGACAAAAACAGTAATTAGATTTTGCGGAACACGGGAGTAAACATACAGTTCCACCTCAAAAAATCCCAACTAACCCTTTCAGTTATTTCCAAACGTTTCTTTTCCTCATTGTTCAAAGGTCAAGAATGGACTTTTAAATGGAAATATAACCAGACAGACGGATAAATCATATTTAATAACCAACAGCTTCCAAATTAGGCGGATATAGCAACATCTTAAATGAAAAAACAACTCAGTAAATCTATGAAAACAATCAGTATGTAATGTTTCCTCATCGTTCAGAGGTCTGACTGTTTAGTTCAGCTGGTTTTCTTTGTTCACAGCTGCACTGAGACTTCAGCATCAAAACAAAAAAAGAACCCACGAGGATCATGGGTAATACTCCAAGGAGGAGGAGGGATATCACCTAATCTGTCGGGAGCTGCTACAAAGATATGTGTTTTTGTTTTTTATATGTATCTTCAATACACTACAAAGCCATGTTTACATATGAACATCCAGGACCAGTTTAAGCTGTAAGGGGCCCCAGTACAGCTCCTGGTGGAACCCCTAATGTGGTCATGTGATTAAACACCTTTAGATTCACCGACAGAATCGTGCTACTTAATAAGAGGTATAAAGATTGATTTGTATCAGCTGCCTTATGATTGCTTTATGTTTAATTCTAGTTGAATTATTCGGGGAATATTACAATTGAACATGTATTACACAAGGGCTGCACGGTGGTGTAGTGGTTAGCACTGTCGCCTCACAGCAAGAGGGTCCCTAACAATTCAACTAGAATTAAACATTAAGCAATCATAAGGCAGCTGATACAAATCAATCTTTGGAGTTTGCATGTTCTCCCCGTGTCAGCGTGGGTTCTCTCCGGGTTCTCCGGCTTCCTCCCACAGTCCAAAGACATGCAGCTTAGGTGCATTGAAGACTCTAAATTGCCCGTAGGTGTGGATGTGAGTGTGAGTGGTTGTTTGTCTCTATATGTCACCCTGTGACAGGCTGGAGACCTGTCCAGGTGAACCTGTCCAGGTCCAGGTGAACCTGTCCAGGTGAACCCCGTCCAGGTGAACCCTGCCTTCACCCATTGACAGCTGAGATCGGCTCCAGCACCCCCGCGACCCTTAACTGGATAAGCAGGTTACGGAAGATGGATGGATGTATTACACATCCATAAAGATTTTATCAAAAAGCTCCCAAAGCTGACTGAAAGGAGTCAACCAAACTACATTACATTACAGTCATTTAGCAGACATTAAAAGACACTTTTATTTAAATATGTCTCCTGGAAGAAATATGAAACTCTTGATTTATTAAGGCATTTTACATTTTATTGTGATATATCTGGTGATATTTTATTATCTTTTTATAGTACTTTTAATGTCTGTTGTTGGATTCTTTGATATTTCCAGATGTGAGTGAAATTATAAGCTGAACCTAAAGTCGTCGTTGATGAAATCTGGAAACCACAAAACATATAAAATGTAATGCGTCTTTTCGTCATTTTATTTTTGTTGCTTTTGTTTTTATTTTTGTACAATTTTTCAATAATATGTATTGAAAGAGGATCTGCAGGAATCTTTGTATTACTAATAAATGAAACGCTTGCAGGCTTTATATTCAGTCTGCAGCTGACTCCAGGTCAGTGTCTCTGACCTGGAGGTCTCTGACTTCAGCTCTGTTTGCTTGTTGGTGGACGATGCACTTGTGGCGATCAGTTACTATTTCTGAGAATCTCCCCCACCTCCCCCCCCCTCCTCCCTCTCTATTGGTAATGAAGCCCAAAGGCTTAATGTTGTTGTTGTTGAGTGTGGAGGAGAGAGCACATGGCCCAAAGAGAGAAAGATGATGTTCAGTTATAGATGTTCACACAGTTTTATTAGATCAGTAATCTCATATCTAATGACTCTGAATACTAGTCTGACAGAAGACACAAAGTTTCCTGATGTAGAATACACTTCTACAAACATGATTCTTTATCAAGGTTTGTTCTTTAAACTCGTGCAGCTGTCCAACAGTTCATGGAACAGGTTGGCATGTTTTCTAAAGTGTGAAATATATATATATATATATATATAAGTTATATTCAGAACTGAAGAAGTGATGTGTCCTAAGCACATTTTTAAAGAATATTATTTCTATATTAAAGGACCAGTGAGTAGTCCACCGTGGACAGACCCAGATATATACTGCAACCTTTGACCTAGTCGGAGCTCCGGACCCGCTGGAAGGAATAGAGGCCAGGGAGAAAAGACTGTTTTGGAAAAGACTGCTTTTGGGTTAAAATAACTAAATAAGTTCTGTACCTGACAAATAAATCAACGTTGACTTCTTGTTATCGGTGTGAAATGAACTGTGGTCTCCTGGAGGAAAGAAATTATTTTTATTGAATCCATCCACCTCCAATCCAACCCTGTGGGGGTTTTTGAGGTTTTTTATACTTCGACTTTCATTATAAAGTAGATAAGAGAAGCAATAATTACTTGGTATATTACTTTTCGAAGGTTTATCTACGAATGCTGGATGAGAACAGACTGATTGAAATAAATTCTCAACAACACACAACATATTTAAACCGACTTAATAATTTATCCTGGTTTGACTTTTGTTAAATGAACAAAACAATAAATTAATGACTCAGCCAAACACACACACACACACACACACACACACACACACACACACACACACACACACACACACACACACACACACACACACACACACACAGATGGACCTAATGCCCTCTGATATTTAATGAACCCCGTCAGCCAACGGGCCTTCAGCCCAGACTCAAGAATAAACACATCGACTCTCAGCAGGTTTTAAATATGAAGGAAACGTGACAACGTTAAAGGAGATTATTACACCATCACAAGACGGAGGACAAAATGAAATATCTGTAAAAAGATGCATTAGAACATTCAGCTGAAGATAAAAAATGATGCGTCAGGATTAGAAATAAATAAAGCGGGTTTGTTTGGTGCATAATTCTATCTTTGTGCATCTATGATGAGTGTTTCCTTTCTGAGCGGCGAGGGCAGCAACGTTTCATTATTTATGACAGGTGATGAATCCAAAAGCCACTTCAGTGCACACGTGTGAGAAAGTAGAGGAAGCTAATTAAGGAGACAGAAGTCTGCAGCATGGATCAGAACACATTATGGACGTAAATGAATCCGTCTGAGATGAAACATTTATTTGGATATCTGACCAGATCTTTAAAAAAACCCTCTGTCAGCACTTCTCTGACTGGTGAACACTGGATTAATCTAATGGAATGGAACTGTGCGTTATCATGTGAACCAGCCGTGTTTCCACACTGAGGGACCAAAGATCTCTACCAGATCAAACAGCGGCAGAGCGCCGGCGGCCATCGACCCGTCTGGTCTCCACGCTGCAGACCTCGTTTGAGGCTATTTCTGTCTGCGCTCAGACTGCTGACTGTTTGGACTGTGAATATAGAAGCTGAGCACATTTCACAACGTGACGCTGCAAAGTCCGGCATCTCGTTTGTTTAGTTTTTTTGATCCGGTTCCAGGTCTACTGGATCGCTGCCCGATATGAAACAGATTGAAAACGGGTGAGAGGTCGCGGTCACTGAACTGAGCCAATCAGAGATTTCTAAGAATGTGGACGCCATCTTTGACTGTCGACACGTGTGTGAGAGATGTTTGCAGCTCTTCAGGTTGTGGTCGACTTTTAGAAACTAGTGCCTGTTCAAAGCAGGCCTGTAGAGAATAATAATAATAATAATAATAATAATAATAATAATAATAATAATAATAATAATAATAATAATAATAATAATAATAATAACTTTATTTATATAGCACCTTTAAAAAGAGAGTTTACAAAGTGCTTCGACAGACAAGGCAGCAAAAGCAAGACAATTAAACAAAAGAAAGCTCAGACAAACTAAGGTTAGACTTACACCCTGATAAAGATAAAACAGTACAACAGATGAAACAATAAAAACAATCGATAGGATAAAACTAAACTAAGAAGTAAAATGTGAGAAGTGAGAAGTTTCAGAATGGGCTGGAACTTGCAGCTTTCTGGAGAACCGTTTTTCCCGAACCACTTCAACCTCGACACTGAACTTCCTCTGGTCCGGAGCAAAACACCCGCCAAGTTTGAAATCAATCAGATAAATGTTTGTCGAGAAAATTACTTTTAATTGTGTCGTCACTGATGTATGGTTCTTTCTGTAATAGTTAGAATTGTAGTGAGGAAAAAAAGGTGAGAAACTGGAGGGAAATATTACTGAGACAACCTGTTAAAGCATCATCACTACTTTATTTCTTACAGATATTTAGTGACAGTTGTTTGTAATCAAAGACATTAAACTTGTGTTTTTCTGCTCACTGTTTCTTTCATCCTGAACGGACAAAAACGTTCATATCAGCCAACAAACAACATCCCAATGATTCATCTATTCTCTGAAAATGTTTTAGGTCAAAGGTTCTTTAAATATAAAGTGTTCATAACAACAGGAATATTTACAGGTCATATAAATGTCAGATGTGATGTAAGTGTGTGTGTGTGTGTGGATGATGTATAGCTGTAAATACTGGTATGTGGGTGAACCAGACGACCTGCTGCACACACACACACACACACACACACACACACACACACACACACACACACACACACACACATACACACACACACACACACAGTTATGCAAGAAGACACATTTAAACAGGTGTTAATATGCTAAAGTTCACACACACACAAACAAAGTCTCGAGGCCTCACATTCTGGGGCCCGTGCCATTACATTTGCATATCAGCATATCTTTTTCAAATTGTTGTTTATGTTTTTGCTTTTACTGAATCAAGGTTGAATTTTCTAAATAAATGGCGCAAAACGGACATATTCAAAACGTCTGTTCTCAAACATATAACCTACGTAAATGTTGCACCTGTACGTTTGATTTGTGTCACGTAACTTCAACCCAAACCACCATATTTTTCTAGACATAAATCTGTATTTTTGTTGCCTAAACTTAACTGAGTTTCCTGAGAAGACAGAACTTTATTTTGAAAAGACTGTATTCATGTAACAAACTTAAATTGACACGCTTTGCTGGACTTTTATAGGAAAACACGATAAACGATTAACTTTGCATCGGATATCATACGAACCGTTGTATGAATATACGTTAAAAATGAACACTATAGTGTACAACAACACAGTAACTTCATTACTCCATACCACATTTAGAAATTACACCTCTTATATGTTTTAACGACAGACTTTTGGCTTTAATTTTGTCTTTATTGTGTCACGAACGTCTCTGTAGTTTCTCAAAACTGACATGTACACAGGCTGAATACCTGCTGCAAGATAATGCAGGTGAACCGCAGAAGCTAGCAGCAGAAGCTAACGCTACACAGTTAAAGGACAAGGCTCTGGATATTCTGTTGTTTTCCTCTCGACAAACCCAACAATGTCTCCAAATACTTCCTGTCTAAATCTTCCCTGATATATATATAGTTTTGTGTTTAAAAGAGGCTTAGTAATTTGCATAAAACAGCTGGTCACTGTAGTTTTTATCAAACAAAGGGGGAAGGAAAAGGATCTAATGAGAACTACAAATACTTTCTCACTAAAAACCTCAAGAGAGGAAGTGAGAAAACATGTTTTCTGTTGTTACTCTGGGTGAGCTGACCCTTTAACCAGTGACTGTAACTGATTCCCACACACACACACACACACACACACACACACACACACACACACACACACACACACACACACACACACACACTGATATGAATGAACTCAAAGCCCTCCAGCCAACGGAGCTGAAGTCACTCTGGATCCCTTTAAATACGCTTGTTTAAAAATGAGCTGCTTCTCGCCTGCAGAGGGGGCGGAGCCACAGAAGGTCATGTCAGAGGGTTTTCAGCTGCCTTCAAAAGAGTAAACAGGAAGTCACAGAAACAGTGACTTCCTGTTGGATCTGATCTGTAGGATACCTGGAGTTTGCAGACCACATGCTGATTCATTCATAAGTAAATAGTTCTGAAATGTAACTAAGTACTGAAATTAAAGTTAACAGTTGAATCTAACCTTTATATGACATCAGTAATAAGACTATTTCTATTTGACAACACAACAATCACAATAAATACTTTTACTTGAACTACTTTAAGTACATTTTGATGATTACTTACTTTTATTTAAGGAAAGTTTTGAATGCAGGACTTTTACTGGTAGTGGAGCATTTTCACAGTGTTGTATTAGTACTTTTACTGCAGTAAAAAGTACTAATACATTGTTTTATTGTCATCTTGGTTTTTGCAAAGTGCCATCATAGTTTTTTGTTCGTCACAATCTGTTTTTTTGTCAATTGCCATTTTAGTTTTGCGACCAGGAGACAGATAGGTGGGTGGAGCTGAACACTGAATAGACATATTTTAGGCCACCAAAATTGTACAATGAACTTTGATGAAGTGAAATCAGACTGTAAAAGTGTTAATAATATACAAAAATAACAGATAAACTAATGATAACATAACTTGAGGTGACTCAGCAGTACCGCCTGCAGCCACCAGAGGGCAGCATGTCTTTATGAAATATAACCTGCTGCACTTGAAATGGATCAGTTATGAGTTTTCAGAATGTGTGTGTGTGTGTGTGTGTGTGTGTGTGTGTGTGTGTGTGTGTGTGTGTGTGTGTGTGTGTGTGTGTGTGTGTGTGTGTGTGTGTGTGTGTGGCTTCTCGTATAGCTATCTTTGTGAGGACCAATGTGAGTTTGAAACCTTCAGAGTGAGGACATTATGGAATTTGAGGACATTTTGGGACGGACCTTCAAAAGTCTGATTGAAGGTTCAGGTTTTAAGGTTCAGGTTAGAATCAGGTTTAGGTTTAGGGTATAATGGGCTAGGAGATGCATTATTTCAGTGAGTGTCCTCACAAAGATAGAAGTATTGAGTTGTGTTTGTGATTTTTTCAAATGCAACTCCTTCAGTTATGTCATCTCTTTTCTTGAAAACTTTTCTTGGAAAATCCTCGCTTCTCTGTTATATGACGTGTTTTCAGCCATGAAGATATTTAAAACATGACACTACCAGTGGTTGAAATGTACATTTACTCATGTACTCTGCTGTACAAGTACTGTGCAGTACAATTTAGAAGTAATTGTACTTTACTTGGTTATTTCCTTTTTCTGATACTTTTTACTTTTCCTCTTCTAAATCTCAGAGCTAAATCTTGTACTTTGTGCTTTACTACATTTATTTATGTTACATTTACATTTTTACATCTCGAGTTCTTCTGTCACATGATGTAGTAATCCACCCAGTAGTATTAAGTAATACATTCTACAACATTGAAATACATATAATATAATATTCAGTGATATTGTAACAATTTAAAAGAGACCGTTCTGCATAATAAGTATTTTGACTTAAGTACATTTTGCTGATAATATCACTGAAGTAACATTTTGAAGGCAGTATTTGTTGACTGTGCTATTTCTACTTTTACTTAAGTAAATTATTTTAATATGTATTCTTCTTGTTAATTATTCAGAGTTTTAAGTGACATTACGAAACTTCACCAGTTGATTTCTGACATTAAGACAATTGTTTTTTGTATTAAAAGTTTTCTGAAATGTTATGTTTAAATATGCAAATGAGGCATTATCTAATGGTGACTTTTGGTGAATTTAGGAGAAATCTACAGACGCAAACAGACAAAGTAATAAAATAAATGTTTTCTTTCCATAAGTCTGAGAGAAGATGTGTTATGGAAGAGAAATTCTTTAAATTAAAAATTATATTTTTGCCTTTAGTGTAGTCAAGATGTAGAAAAATGTAATTTTTAATTATTAAAAGTTAAATCAAAGACGTAATTTAACTTCAAGGGTTTTATTGTTGAACTTGGTTCCATTTAATGCATATTATCTCTGCCGGTATTTATAGTACAAATACATTTCTTGTTTCTTATGTATAATATATATAATATATATAATATATTGATGTTCCATGTTGTACTGATGGTCTTTGTCTCGGGTTTGATCTTGAGCTATTTTGAATTAAAGGAACACAGAGCAGAAATAAACCAGTGTTCGCTCTGAAGCTAAACCTCTGATGCAGTGACCTCTAGTCTGAGGACGCCACCATGAGGCTGGACATGAAACTACAGGAAGCCTCCATGTGTTTCAGAAACACTTCTGTTTTCACAATAAAAGCTCCTTTAATGCGTGAAGACGGAGAGACGTGATGAACTCTGTCTCTGTGTCCAGCTGATGTGAAGTGATTGTTTCTGCTGTCTTCTTCATGTTCTTCATCTCAAACCCTCCTCCTCTTCTTCTTCTTCTTCTTCTTCTTCTTCTTCTTCTTCTTCTTCTTCTTCATGTTCTTCATCTCAAACCCTCTTCTTCTTCTTCTTCTTCTTCTTCTTCTTCTTCTTCTTCTTCTTCTTCTTCTTCATGTTCTTCATCTCTGCCCTTCTTCTTCTTTTTTTTTCTTCTTCTTCTTCTTCTTCATGTTCTTCATCTCTTCTTCTTCTTCTTCTTCTTCTTCTTCTTCTTCATGTTCTTCATCTCAAACCCTCTTCTTCTTCTTCTTCTTCTTCTTCTTCTTCTTCTTCTTCTTCTTCTTCATGTTCTTCATCTCAAACCCTCCTCCTCTTCTTCTTCTTCTTCTTCTTCTTCTTCATGTTCTTCATCTCAAACCCTTCTTCTTCTTCTTCTTCTTCTTCTTCTTCTTCTTCATGTTCTTCATCTCAAACCCTCTTCTTCTTCTTCTTCTTCTTCTTCTTCTTCTTCTTCTTCTTCTCAAACCCTCTTCTTCTTCTTCTTCTTCTTCTTCTTCTTCTTCTTCTTCTTCTTCTTCTTCTTCTTCTTCTTCTTCTTCATGTTCTTCATCTCAAACCCTCTTCTTCTTCTTCTTCTTCTTCTTCTTCTTCTTCTTCTTCATGTTCTTCATCTCAAACCCTCTTCTTCTTCTTCTTCTTTCTTCTTCTTCTTCTTCTTCTTCATCTCAAACCTCTTCTTCTTCTTCTTCTTCTTCTTCATGTTCTTCATCTCAAACCTTGTTGTTGTTGTTGTTGTTCTTCTTCTTCTTCTCCTCCTCCTGTCTGCATGTTATTACGCTACAGAAACACCGGATTCACTTCTTCTAAAGCAGCCCGTCCGTCGTGTTGCATCTTCTTCAAAAAGAACGCGTTCAGCGAGGCGACTCTCTTCGGCCGTGTAACCATCGCCAGGTCGGCCGTGAGAAAGGGCTGATGGGTAAGGAGGGCGGGGGGGTGAATCATGAGGCTTGGTGTGAGAACAGAGCGACACAAACAAAAACACACACATTATGCTCAGATTCATGCAGTTTATAATTTCCCTGCAGGCAAACACACAAACACACACACACACACACACACAACACACACACACACACACACACACACACACACACACACACACACACACACACACACACTAAGGTTTAGTCTGTTCTCAGTAAAACAAAAAAAAGAAATTTTGAATAATTTAAAGTATTTTTTTTAGGATGGTATGTTTTTATAAAAGTTGTTCTTTCAGTTGAAGACAGCAGAGAAAATAAAAACAGCCAAAGTTTCTAAATCTGACTTTAAGATGAGAATATATTTACTTTTCATGAAGTCTTTTTTTTGTCTAACTGTCTCTAGTTCTCTCTGTTTCTTTGTTTTTCTAACCTTTGCTATCATTATTACTATTACTGCTTATTATTAATAAGAGTTTCCTGCACTTTGAGTTGTGATGAAACCAGAGGGAGACATTCACTGAGGGACATTTTGGAAAATTACAAAACATATCTTTAAAATGATTTTTTTCTCAGACTCTGATCCATAAATCTCCACTTCAGTAGCTCTTACATACACCAAACTTTACAGTTTCATTCATATCTATGAGCTACTGAAGTGACAGAGGGAATTTATGATATCTCTTTGTATCACTCCATGAATAAGAAAAAAAACTGTAAACAGACTTAAATAAACATGTTTCTCCATGTTATTAGTAATAAATGTTGTATAAATCAGGTTATGAATGATATCTACCCCTCTGTGTTAACCTTCAGAATATAGAGAGATAAATGTATGTTTGGAGATTTATGGATGTAAATGTTTTGTTAAATTACAAACATGTTGAAGACACTACAGGTGAAAAAGAATGCATCACAATTTGTAGCGATATCACATTAAGTTATTTAATTGTCATTAAATATAAGAAAATTTCTTATATCAAAATTAGTGAGAACATACTGGATATACAAATAAAATGAGGCATAATTAGAAAATATATCGACATACCAGTTTCTTAAAATTACAAACAGAGACCAATTTGTTTTCAGAGAATTATTTGACACCAATTTTTAAAGTCTCTAAGAGGAAAAAACAGTTTGCAAAAGTAGGTTTTGCATATTTTGCACCATCTTCAGGTGGACACGGTTCTGTTTGCGTCAACAAACTGCAACTCACTTCTGGATCTTCAAAAAAAATCATAATACAAAACCTGAGAAAAAAATAGTAGGACAATAAAGCAGGAAAAGAAGAATATTTAGAACCTTAAATTATTATTATTATTATTATTATTATTATTATTGTTGTAATATTTTTTTATGATTTCCATCAATTTAGTTCAAAATCTAAAATAAATACAGATAATTTAATTAGTAAAAAAATATTTTAATATAGATAAATTAAATACTTAATTAGTGAACATAAAATAATTAAAATAATAAACAATATATATATAAAAAAATATAAGAAACATAAACACATTACAACAAACAGTTACAAAGAAGTAAAAAGAAGATAAAATCATTTGAAAAATAAAAAGATGGAAAATGAGCTGCAGACACGAATACACACAAATGTGTTCATTACTGTAGTACAAATACACACATTGATGCTGACTGAATAGCAACACACACACACACACACACACACACACACACACACACACACACACACACACACACACACACACACACACAGGATCAGACTCACAGCTGATTTGACAGATTTCTCTCTGCTTCGTCTCCGTCTGCTTGAACGTGTCACATTGGAGCTCGTCTTATATGAACACACACACACACACACACACACACACACACACACACACACACACACACACACACACACACACACACACACACACACACACACGGGTAAGCGATCATGCTTGTAGTTCAGATGCTTGATGTCACAAATGTGTGTGTGACGACATCAGTGTGTGTGTGTTTGTGTGTGAGTCGCTCGTCCATCTCTTCTCACAGATTCGATGTTTCTGCTCTCAGAATCACATCTGTCAGATTCCAACATCTGGCTTTAGATGAAGCTAACCTACACACAGATCACACACACACACACACACACACACACACACACACACACACACACACACACACACACACACACACACACACACACACACACACAGATCCTTGACACCAGCCGTCTGTTTTCGTTCACGGCGGTTGAAGGTCAAGTTTCATTTTGCTAGTTTGATTTCATTATTTTCTCCTTTTGTGTTTTTATGTGTTGTTACCTGTTGTGACCAGGTCGCCCTCATAAAAGGGGATTCTGCTGCTTAAATAAAGGTTAAATAATAAAAATGAATGAAAGATATGCAATGCTGAAAGTAACTAAGAACATTTACTCGAGTACTGCCATTGTACCTTCTATTCTCTGCTGCTTTATACTTCAACTCCACCACAGTTCAGAGGGAAATATTGTACTTTTTACTCCACTACATTTATGTGACAGCTTGAGCTACTTTGCGGATTCTTATTGTTACAAAATATGATAAAGTAATTATAAAAATGTTGTTTCTTCTTCCCTATGGATGTATCAATATGTCCTGCAATGCTGCAACCTAAAAGTCATGAACGTATTAATATATCAATAATTTTAATCCAATAATATAATCAACACAATCTCACAGTAGGGACATGAATTGTCTTTTTTTTTGTTCTCATTGCTTGGTATACTTGATGACATTTAATAACAAAACCGCTGAGTTAAGTTTAACAATACAGATATCTGTTCAGGGTCATCGGAAACTACAACCGGTCCCAGAATGCACTGGGTGACCGAGCAGGTTGCAAGGCTCAAGGTATCCTCATTCCTACGAAAGTCCAGCGACAGTTGTCAATTTTCACTGGTTACATGAAAACATCTCTTTGCAAAATAAACTTTTTTTCCTAAACCTGAATCTTCACGAGTCAGGTTTAGGAAAGAAAACATGAAATACTTAGTTAGGTTTAGTAAAAGATGTTGAAATATTTAGTTAAATGTAAAAACTCTTTAAAATTTCGTCATTTTCCTTCAGGCTTTTTTTATCTTGCAATTTCAAAAGAGTGCATGAAAAAAGAGTGACGTAGATGTTTTTGCCAATAATTTAATTTAGTCACTTTATTCACGACAACACAATGTGTTTCCTCTCTTTAATATAAAAACACTCCTGAAGAGTTTAAATGAATAAATATGTTTGTTATTCAACTAAACAGACCTGAAACAAGATAGAATAGCTTTCTCTTCTTCTGACACTGAGATAAAGTGGCTTCTTGTTATTTCAGTAAAAGCTCTTTTTTATTATATAACTTCAGAAAAAGACACAAGAACCCAATTTCCCCAAAGGGATCATTAAAGTTTCATCTAATCTTGAGTCAATGTGGCAGCAACAAAAGGAGAGGATTAAAATAAAAAGACAAAAAATGGACAAAAGAAGGAGGATTGTTTCTTTCACCCGGAGTTTGAGGTCTGAAGACTTTTATGGAGCGAGGGGATATCGTTCCAGAAGTTCTGCTCATTTGTTAGAAAAGGTTAAGTGATTGACAGAAACTGTGCTGGTTGATCATCAGAGGAAAAGATAGAAAACATCTGGCTGTTTAAAAAAGACGTAACACACCAAACACCAACCAAAAACCAGGAAAGGTGTCTTTTCTAACATGGAGACTTTATTGTTCTTTATTATTTGTTGTTGAGTTCCATTAAACTTGAAACTTCTCCAGACCAGAGAAGATATAAGTTCATAAAAATGTTAATTAACTCATCTGAGTCTCCTCCAGTTATTCACACCAGTAGAAGCAAGAAGGCTTTTATTTTCTCAGGTTACAATCACTGCTTCCTGTGTTAAAGCTGCATTCTCTCTCCTGTCCACCAGGGGGCGACTCCTCTGGTTGTATAGAAGTCTATGAGAAAATGACTCTACTTCTCTCTTGATTTATTCCCTCAGTAAACATTGTAAACATGAGTTTATGGTCTCAATCTCTAGTTTCAAGTCTTCTTCACTACAGCATGATGTTCATTTAGTAAATGATGCTCCTGTTTCTGATGTTTAGTTTGTTGTTGTTTTGTTCGTCCAGCTGATTCTTCTCTGCCGGCCGACAGTAAGAACAAGAAGGACTACCAGGCCTCCATCGTCAGCTTCCAGGCCGTCTACCTGAACACTGGTAGACCGGGAAATAGGTTCGCGATCACCGCGCATTGCATGCCGGGTAGTTTTTTTTTTAATCTTTGTTTTGTTTTTTTTTTTTTTTTTAAATCTTTTTTTTTTTTTAATTCAATAACTTTATTGAGACATTTCTTCATACATATAAACGAAAGATCATTATCTTTATTTAATGTTTTATATTCTTTATTTAATGTTTCGTGTTTGTCACAGTCGCGGTGCAGTGACGTAACGTCATGATGTTTTCACGGATGTTTCACTGGACGGCTCATCCTCCTGTATACCGGTGTGCCGGATTCCCGGTGTTTTTCACGGTACCGGTACCGGTGGACCGGCCGGCTCAACCTCCTATAGCTAGCATAGCTAGAGGAGGTTGAGCCGTCTGGGAGCTAGTGGAGACGTCCCGGTAGAATCCCGGTGACCGGGAAATAGGTTCCGGCGATCACCGCGCATTGCATGCCGGGTAGTTTTTTTTTTTTTTTTTTTAAATCTGTATTTTTTTTTTTTTTTTAATTCAATAACTTTATTGAGACATTTGTTCATACATATAAACGAAAGATCATTATCTTTATTTAATGTTTTATTCTCTTTATTTAATGTTTTAATCTCTTTATTTAATGTTTTATTCTCTTTATTTAATTTTTCATTCTCTTTATTTAATCTTTTATTTTCTTTATTTAATGTTTCATTCTCTTCATTTAATCTTTTATTCTCTTTATTTAATGTTTTATTTTCTTTATTTAATGTTTCATTATCTTTACATTCTCTTTATTTAATCTTTTATTCTCTTTATTTAATTTTTTCTGCTAACATTACTAGCTAGTAACGTTAGCAGCACCGCTAACGGCTAACAGGAGGAGAGCTAGTAACGTTAACAGCACCGCTAACGGTTAACAGAAGGAGAGCTAGTAACGTTAGCAGCACCGCTAACGTCTAACAGGAGGAGAGCTAGTAATGTTAGCAGCACCGCTAACAGCTAACAGGAGGAGAGCTCTCCTGTTGATTTAAACACAGATTGGTTGTTTACAAGGTAACATTATCAGATCAGAGACTAGAAAAGCATAAATGAAGTCCTGATCTCACGTTTTACTGAATATTGGAGGATAACGATCGTCAGTAAAACTTTATTTACACTGTGATGGTTAACGATAAACTGTGGAATTAATCAGCGGTTCACATGAGGTGGATCAGTACGGATCAGGGATCGACAACGGTCCGTTACTGAACACTAACAACTCATTCAACAACCTGGCAGGACTTCTTAATCTGCATGTGAGCCGTTCTACCCCGAGTGAAGGAGTTCAAGTACCTCGGGGTGTTGTTGAAGAGAGAGGGTAACATGGTATCATGTCAGCAGTAATAATGGTCTCTGAGGGGGAAGAGGGAGCTAGACCGGAGGGTAAAGATCTCCTTTTAGGTTTACTGGACACGTTCAACCGGTGGAAGTAAAGCCAGAACACGCTGGAGGGCCTAGATATCCGGTCTGGTCTGGGAACGCCTCGGGGTCCTCCAGACGGAGGGCTGGATGTTAACGGTGCTCACTAATCACCTCATGAAGGGAGTCTGGTTTTGAGGCATACTTTCAGTTTTGGCACTTTTGGGCTTTAAAATGCAGGTAGAGCTGATGTGTCTCGGCCATGTAGTTCTACGCACAAATGTGGTTTCACACTGTAGCAACTCGGGCTAGTCAGTTAGCTTCATCAGGTGTGTTAATAATGTCTGCAGAGTCCTCATTTGCTACCGCTGAACCCTGTTTTTACCATAACATTGGTTTAGTCCGAAATTTCGTACTTTAGTGCGGCACTTAAAACCGTATCTGTTTTTTTATCACGTTCAAAACCTCAGGATGGAACCAATAATATTTGAGTTGCATACCTTTTAAATACAGTATTCAAACAATGGTAGCCTGTCATCAGTGTGTGAATGGGTGAATGATATGTAATATACTACTGATTGTAAGTCGCTTTGGATAAAAGCGTCTGCTAAATGACTGTAATGTAATGTAATGTAATGCAGGCATAAATATCCCACAATGCAATGAGGTGGTGACTACAACATTCATAACGGACGATGTTGGACAACTCTGTAAGCTCAAAAACGCTTCAATGTTAGTGTTACAGTTCACTTTGATGGCGTAATATATATATATATATATATATATATATATATATATATATATATATATATATATATACATATATATGTTTCCAATTAGTTTAGACTTTATGATTCTTATAAATTGTCATTTGGTGATGTGAGGTTGGCATGGTTACACGTTTTCCAACCAGCAAGGAGGCTCTTAGGATGTGACGTGGTAATTATAGTTCAGTGCGTCCGTAAAGATACATACTACTGTTTAAAGTATGCTGAGCAATTATAGAAATATTGAATATGTAGTGAAGATAATCTGGTTTCGGACGCAGCGTTGGAGCACAATACTGAAGCTGTGAGGCGTTCGAACTAACGAGCTTCCTCCCTGAACATCTTCTCAACTGGAGCAGACAGTTTGTCACATGCAGGAAAAAACTAAACTCTTATAAATAACTGTGTGTGTGTGTGTGTGTGTGTGTGTGTGTGTGTGTGTGTGTGTGTGTGTGTGTGTAGAGTAAACAATCTGCTGAGAGCAAAAAAACGTTTGTATTTGTAGAGAGAAGTTGGAGGTTTTCCCATTCACGTCAATGGAGTCAAGAGTTTGATTGCACAGCAGCATCTAGTGGACGTTAGAGGAGCTGCAGAGAGACACCTCAGCTCTGACTTCACTCATTGCAGAACAGACTGTGTTTAGAAGATGAAGAGTGTTGGACATCTGTTGTTCTTTGTGAAGGATGCGTCCACAAAGTTTTGGCTGGATCAGTTCACAACTTGTTGAAAAATCTTGCTTGGAAACAAACAGATGGGTGAATTCTGTGAGGACGGTATCAATACTCTTTGGATGCCAATCAACGAAATCTGTCAGTTATGTAAAGCTTGCATTGAATTACTTGGTCAGATTATTAATTTTGCTCTTTTCGGTCTAGTATTTAGTCAAAAGTTTTCTAAAGTGACTTTGTGTTCAGACTAACTTATGTTGTAGAATAGAAAACAGGGAATTTATAGAAATACAAATTCCTCACAATAGTTTGAGCAACAGCAGTAAAACAGCGTGGATGTGGTTACCTGGCAGAACTCGGTGATGATGCAGAAGGCGTCTCTCTCCAGGAAGCTGTGGTAGAAGGTGAGGATGGCCGGGTGGTGCAGCTGAGACAGCAGCTGGGCTTCCTGCGTCGCTCGGACCGTCTCGTCAGGTCGAAGGTCACCAAGAGGAATCTGTTTCAACACCTTCCTGGAGACAGAGGTCAAAGGTCAAACAAATGAGACCAGACGGCAACCTCCGGGTCTGAGATGTGAAGTCAGTGTTTCATGTGTTAAAGATGCATTCTCTCTGCTGTCCATCAGGGGGCGACTCCTCTGGATTCAGATTATTAATATACCTTCTTCGTACACCAACATTAGACTAGTGCAGTATCCAATCAGGCCAATTGATTGGCCTCCTGAGGTTGCTGTTAGCAGCGTTGTGGAGAACCGCTCACTGCTCACTGTTGACTCCAGAGAAGTGAAGAAGAGTTTGGTTGTAACGTTAGAAGGTTCAGCAGCAGAAGTCTGCCCACAGCCTTTGAGGAGGACTTTTTTTGCTCCATGGCATCACGTGACGGACCAGGAAGTTGTAATTCCGCCGTTTGACCTCCTATGTAAAAATATTTATGGAGGTTTGGTCTGGACCAGGTGGAAACCTCCGGTTCTGCAGAGTGCAGTCAAAGCTTCCTGTGTTAAAGCTGCATTCTCTCTACTGTCCATCAGGGGGCGACTCCTCTGGTTGTATAGAAGTCTATGAGAAAATGACTCTACTTCTCTCTTGATTTATTCCCTCAGTAAACATTGTAAACATGAGTTTATGGTCTCAATCTCTAGTTTCAAGTCTTCTTCAATACAGCTTGATGTTCATTTAGTAAATGATGCTCCATTTAGAGTCAAACAGACCATAAAGCAGGGGATGCTTTAGGGCGGGGCTACACACTGATTGACAGGTCGACACCAGAGACGTATACGGCGTCTCTACGTCACTCCTCAATTTATAATAATTGTTTCTGTTTTTCTTAAAAAACAACAATTCATGAAACTGTTTATTTTGTCAAGAGAACCTTCAAACATAACGTGAATATAACGCTGTGATAAAAACGACATCATTTCTTTATAGACGATGCGTCTATATTCATCAGGATTATAAAACAACAACATGGAGGCTTCGAAGTCCAAACCAATTCAGCAAACTTTATTACTTTTCATTTTCATCATTGACAAAAGCAGCACGGATCACAACCACAACTACCATTCTTATCAGGGGAGTATTTCTTCGGTGATGCTAGTTTTTTTAATGTTATAATATAATTTTATTTGTTTATATTGTTATTGCTGTTTTTAACATGTAAAATGCCTTTGAGTAGCTTTTTAAATATAAAATAAATAAATTTGTGATATTTTTTGTAAGTATTTGGTTCTTTACGCCCCACCAAAGGATTTAAAAGTGTAAATATTTCCATACTTCATACATGAGCAGCATGAGCTTATTTTTTTTTCATTGCTGAACAAGCGTTGTGTGCAGACGTGTGTGTGTATGTGTGTGTGTGTGTGTTTGTGTGTGTTTGTGTGTGTGTTGCATGTGTGTGTGTGTGTAGAAAGAGGAGGAAGACGATGCTGTAAATCCTCGTCTTCTTCTGCTTTAGCTCCTCAGACCGATTCCCTTTTCCCCGAGATTAGACTACACAGGGGATACGTGTGTGTGTGTGTGTGTGTGTGTGTGTGTGTGTGTGTGTGTGTGTGTGTGTGTGTGTGTGTGTGTGTGTGTGTGTGTGTGTGTTTGTTTGTGTGTATGTATGTGTGTGTGAGAGAGAGAGGAAGTCACTTATAAGCCTTGGTGTGTGTATTGATATGTGTAAAAAACAGTTTTAAGCTTCCTGCATGTGTGTGTGTGTGTGTGTGTGTGTGTGTGTGTGTGTGTGTGTGTGTGTGTGTGTGTGTGTGTGTGTGTGTGTGTGTGTGTGTGTGTGTGTGTGATAGTAATAATCTGCTTGTGTATGTCTGAGATGTGTGTATAAAGATGTGTGTTGAATGCATGTGTGTGTGTGTTAGCAAGAAGTTTGCACCACTCTAACTGAGATAAATCCCTGGTATCACATTAACCCTCGATATGTGTGTGAATATACAGCTATTTACACTGGAGTTATGAAGGCACTCATAATGTGTGTGTGTGTGTGTGTGTGTGTGTGTGTGTGTGTGTGTGTGTGTGTGTGTGTGTGTGTGTGTGTGTGTGTGTGTGTGTGTGCGGTTGGTAAACTCGTCTCTCGTCTCTCTCGACAGGAATCTAAGCCAGAAAATCCAGACGCTCCGACACAGAAATCCAGGTTTATGATGACGAGAGGAGGCAGAATAATCAGAAGAGGAGGAGGAAGAGGAGGAGGAGGAGGAGGAGTGATGTAGGAGCTTTAAACAGTCTATGATTGTAACCAGACGGTAGACTCAAGGTTCTGCAGACTGAAGTCACTGCTTTCTGTGTTAAACCTGCATTCTCTCTCCTGTCCAGCAGGGGGCGACTCCTCTGGTTGTATAGAAGTCTATGAGAAAATGACTCTACTTCTCTCTTGATTTATTCCCTCAGTAAACATTGTAAACATGAGTTTATGGTCTCAATCTCTAGTTTCAAGTCTTCTTCAATACAGCATGATGTTCATTTAGTAAATGATGCTCCATTTAGAGTCAAACAGACCATAAAGCAGGGGATGCTTTAGGGCGGGGATACACACTGATTGACAGGTCCACACCAGAGACGTATACGGCGTCTCTACGTCACTCCTCCTCAGTCCATATATGGTCACTTCCTGTTCACTGGTTGCAAAAAAAGCCAAGAAAGCTGAAATGAAAGCCTGCATAACATCAGTCCACAAACCAACGAGAGACGTCACAACGACTACGTCCACTTCTTATAAACAGTCTCTGGTTTTAACATGAACCCAGTTCAACATTAACTTACAAACGGTAACTTAAGCTAACGATTAACATTAACTACACCAGCATTAAAACGTTGCTCCTTATATGTACATTAACTCTTAGTTTTGCCAAATGTGGACATGTAGTTAGATTTGCAGGACCAATTTTAAAACACAATGTTAGAATATGTTTATGTGTTCGTGGTTATACACAGATTAACGCCAATCTTTCCCTAAACCTTTTTGTTACTTCCTGTAAAAGCGGAAGTTTATTTTGAAAAGACCATATTCATGAAACAAGTGGAAACCGACGCACGTTGCTGGACTTTTGTAGGAAACAAAGGAAAAATAAGGAGCCACTTTTTCGTAATAAATCATAACCGCTCTGTTTATTTGGGGAGAAAGTCGTCCAACCGTCACCTCCTGCTGCCACTTGGTGGCGCCAAAAGCTGCTTTACCGGAGTATCTGTGATAGCTTCTGTTGTTTTTGTTTTTGTGGCCCACATGGAGGATTGGTGGAGGTTTGACAAACCGGAGGGTGGAGAGGATGAGCTTGTAGAATCAAAAGCATGCCGACGGTTTGTGACAGAGATCTGACAGCTGCTGCAGGTTCACATCAGCCGTCTGCAGAAACCAGGTTCTGCCGAGTCCGCACACCTCCCGTCACATCAAGTCAGCTTTTTACCCACAGATCCCAGGAGTTCAGGACGGGTCTGTGTGTGTGTGTGTGTGTGTGTGTGTGTGTGTGTGTGTGTGTGTGTGTGTGTGTGTGTGTGTGTGTGTGGAGCAGATAGAGCTTGTGTATGCATATTTGCAAAATGACAGTACAAGAGCAGCAGAGTGTGTGTGTGTGTGTTTGTGTACACAAGAGAGTTAAAGACAGATTGAGAGCTTGTGTGTGTTTGAGGTATTACTTTATGTAGTCTCAGAGTGTGTGTGTGTGTGTGTGTGTGTGTGTGTGTGTGTGTGTGTGTGTGTGTGTGTGTGTGTGTGTGTGTGAGTGTGTGTGAGAGCTGTCGTCCAGGATTTACCCTCGGTGAGAGTTAATCTGAGTGTCTGCAGGATTCTCTAAAGGTTACAGAGACGCATAGAGGAGTGTGTTGGAAACACTGCAGCTGACCTCATTTTCATTTTCACACACACACACACACACACACACACACACACACACACACACACACACACACACACACACACACACCTCCTTCACTTGTCTTTACGACTGTTTGATGGTGTGTGTGTCTGTGATGAAAAAACAAAACAAAACTTCTTTCATATTTTTGCTCCTCTGTGAAATTGCTCAGGTTGCGTTTTTGTTCTCTCAGCAACACAAAGAGGTAAAAGTACAACAAGACAAACACAACATGTCTTCATTCAATGAACTGTGTTTCCTTCAAGACTGCAACTAATGGCCGTGGAATAAACAGGTAGTAGATGTTGACCACAAATACACTTTATGTGTGCAAATTTAACACAAAAGCTTAAAAATATAAACTGGGTGTTTTGAATGTAGACATGAGTCCATAACTTCAGCTCTACTTCTGATTAATGAAACATCCCATCAGTGATATTTGTTGACAAATGAACTCCACAAACACCATCAACTAGTTCTCCATAATACATCTTGAGGTTTATGGTTGACATGTTTATGTTAAATCCCACTCAGTATGTTCTGAAGTGATGAAATAATCAAATGAAACGTTGTGTTTCTCACCTGAACAAGCGACTGAAGTTCTCCGTCTGTTCCTGACTGACGACCTTCAGGTGACGATTCATTTGCAAACTGAGGAGCAGCTCTGTCTGAACCGAGCGAGTCGACAGCCTTCAACGCGCCCGTCGCTTTGAAGGGATGCCAAATGGCTCGGCTCCACCGCGCTGATCTCATCCACTCTGTAAACTCTGAATATTAAAACACATAATGCATGCAGTTTCCCCTCTCTTGCATTTTCCCGCGGTGGTTCTTTGTCGTGTACCGGTGCTTAGCGGGCTGATTTAGATGTGGGGTGTCAGCCAAGAGGCCCTCCAGCGGTTTTACCCTCCACGACCCAGTTTATGGAGGCGCCCGCTTCACCCCGCTGTCAGCCCGATGCCGGCCGACCACGGAGCAGTCAGGTGGCTTCATGTGCCGGACGGCCGGGACCCCAAACGGCTCTTCTGCTGCTTAAGGCTGGACCAGATCCCTAACTCGGACGTCATTATTGACTACTGTTACAAACCAGAGCTCCAACTGACATAACTGGACAAATATAAATCCAGTTACTGTTCAGAGACACAGACACAGATCTTTGAGGTCCTGAAGTAACAACAACAGCATGTGGAGACAAATTAACAAAACAAAGGTTTCTAAACAACTACATTTCAGCAGATACTTAGCTAAGAGGACCTTCTATCTGGTCCTGAACCAGTCTCAGTTTAGTCCTGATCCTCTATAGACCTCCATCAGTAAACAGACCATCAGAGAGAAGATCGTCTGTTTCTATAAAGTTATTCTTAAAGCTCGTCATCGGAGCCACCGGGTCGGATTCTGGAGAAACCAGATGAGATCATGAAGGTTCACCAGAAACTCCTTCAGACCAGACTCCAGCAGAGACCAGTCCACCGTGGACAGACCCAGATCCAGCAGAGACCAGTCCACCGTGGACAGATCCCAGACCATCCAGCAGACCCAGATCCCAGACCAGTCCACCGTGGACAGACCAGATCCAGCAGAGACCAGCTTCTCCTCTCTGCTCCTTCGATGCCAGGGATTTTTTATTCTGTTGTTCAATTTATGTATTTTTTTGTTGCATTTTCTATTTGTTTTTTTATGTCTTTTGTTTCAGCTGCTGCAGTTCACCAGAAACTGATTGAGTAGTTAAGAATATTTGTTTAATTACACTTTCAGTTATTGCCAGTCAGCTGTTGAGCAAGGCACAGAATTTCAATCTAATATTCTTAAAATATGACATTATACCATCAGGATATGATAATGCTTATGTATATTCTCGTTCTTGAAAAAGCCCGAACGTAAAATATGGAGATGATCTGCTGATGAGAGGATGTGTCGTCATGTCACGGCTCCATGCTGTATGAACATGTGTGTGTGTGTGTGTGTGTGTGTGTGTGTGTGTGTGTGTGTGTGTGTGTGTGTGTGTGTGTGTGTGTGTGTGTGTGTGTCTATGTGACATGGTGGTGTCTGGGGGTTTTCAGGGCTGAAGTGTGGAGGACGGGTGATGATGTGTTCAGGGACCCCTGGGTGTCGGCGTCACCCGGTCTGTCTGCTGCGTTCAGGCCTGCTGCAGAGATGAAAGACTGAGCTCTGATAAAACAGACTGGCTGAGTGTCAGCACACACACACACACACACACACACACACACACACACACACACACACACACACACACACACACACACACACACACACACACACACACACACACTCGTACCTCTATACTTGTCAGGACCCTCATTCATATTATACATCTCCCGACCGAATTCTAACCTAAACCCCTAAACCAAGTCTGAACTTCAGAAAGTCTGTTGAAGAAGTGAAGACTGGTAAAAAGTCTTCACTTCACAAAAATCTTCTTACAGTGGTCCTCAAAAAGACACACACACACACACGCACACAGACACACACACACACACACACACATAAATCAGTGTATTTTGGTCACATAGATTTGAGGTTGTTTGCTGTGTTTATCGAAATCTATATGTTTATACAAAAATTGAATGCATCATGATCCTTCATGTCCTTCATTCGCGGTACCACGGTGCAACGCTACATCACAGCTGCACAGAGTTTAGAAAAAAACGTATTTGCAGGTTATTGACTTAATCGCACCTGATGGTTGATGGTTACATACATACATGATGTCATTCTCAAGGACTTGTCACACTGGGAGCTTTTTTTGTGTGATTCATTTCTAAGTATTTCAACATCTTTTTCGAAACCCAACTGAATTTCGCGTGAGGACGGATGTTTATTTTAAAGAGACTGTATATCTTTAACAAACAGAAATCGACATGTTTTACTGAACTTCCGATGGAAAACACACAAAAAATAAGGATTGACTTTTTTTGTATGAAATCAACCCAGCCATTGTTTGAGGATGTATATCAGAGTTTACCAAAGCTCTGTTTCAGTGGCTAAAAACAGATGGATCGCAGAGACAAAGCTACGTTTACCAAAATAAACACAGAAGATCAGACGTGTGACTCGTGTCATGAACGATTATGTTTAAACGGACGGAGAGACTGAAGGTGGAAAAAGATTCCTGGAAAAACAATCGTGCTCTGAAGAAATGTCAGGCCTGACTGAGCTCCAACCCACGGACGCCATAATGTGTTAATGTGTTTGTGTGTTTATGTGTTTATGTTTGTGTGTGTGAGACCTGAGGGGGGGTTCAGCTCACATGGCCCGGATAAACGCTCACACTCCATTGCGTCGCCGTGACAACAGGTATTAGGGTTTAATTTGAGCATGAAGCTTAATGGAGCCGGAGTAACGAGGCCCGGAGTCCCGCCTGTCTCCTCCATCTCGTCAGCCGGCCCGGTGGCCTGGTGGCTCCGTCACCCGACGACACCTACAGCGCCTCCACATCGGGGAAGGAGCTCCTCCGCTCTTCCACCCGGCCGCCTCAGAACAATAGGGCACGTTGGAGCTGGGGCGCTTTATGGAAACAACAGCAGAGATGTTTTTAATGCGATTATGGTTATGGTTATGGTTCGTCTGAAGCAGTAAAGTCGCTGTAATCCGCGACAAGAACGTCCGAGAGGGTTTTAGGGTTCAATATAAGAGAAAACAATCTGCAGAGTAGCGAGCATCGTTTAATTTACAGAGTAGATGTGTTTGATTTATTTAAAAGGCTGAATGGAGAAGATTTAAGATGAATCGGGGTTAAATACTCAGCTGGAGACTATCGTTGGGGTTCAGCTTTCACAAACAGAACCAGTAACACGACAAATATTATATAAAAGTGAAAGACTTTATTAATGAAAGACTTAAACCTGCATGTGTTGCTTTTTTGCAGCACAGCAAACCTTTAAAAAAGAAGTGAGTGCAATTTTGAAATGAGTTTCCCAAAAATGGACGTATTCAAGTGATTGCATGTTTTCATCCACTTCTGTTATGCAGACACAGTTTATCCAACACAGTCTCACTGCAGTCCGTCAAATAGTCACATCTATTGGTTTCATCTTCATGGACCCAAATTGTCTGTTTTTTTCATGTCCCTCCAAACATCCTTTTTTTGGGGGGATGACATTACGCTAAAAACTAAAGTTAGGTTTAGGTAAAAAAACACTGGTCTTCTGGTTGATAGTCCTGTTTGTTGGACTCTTCCACCTCCCCTCCCGTCCACCAACAGTAGTCTTATATGGATTCATGAAGTACGTCACTTGCTCTCACTGTTGTTTATTCACGTGGATGCGTTTAATTGTGTCTCTACCACAATTAGGGGTCCTAATCATCTTTCCGTTGGCATTATTTTCATCCTGAGCGGCACGAAAAAACTCTGCTGCTATCTTTATATCAGCAGAGTTTGATGGACGAGTCAAACCACCGGGACTTTCACCCAGGAGACCACTGTTTGTGTCCCATATGAAACCAGAAATAGACTTACTTTAAACTACGTATGCAAGTTCATTTCTGTGACATATGTAACGGAAATATGTAAATATACATGAAGCTGTGTATTTGACTGAACTGCACGTTGAAAAGTGAAGTTAAGGAGTCCGGATGACAATTTTGGCTGGTGCTCAGAAACACCAACGCTTCAACATCAGGTTGAACTGATGTGAACATCTGCCAGCGACGTTTGTCATTATAACCAGTGACAGAGACCATAGTGGTGTTATTATAGATTAATAATGCATTTCTTAAATATAAATATTGTCCTCTGGGGGAAGTCCAGCATTTTAAACTGCCGTTCAAAACACGTGCATCAGAAGCTTTAATGAGCATTAATGTAAACCAAAGACGAGGAGCTAAAAGAGGCTGAAAAGCTTCATAGTTCTGCAGAGAGGTTGACAATTCTCTGCTCATGTTTTCCATTGTTTATATTAAAAATATTGATGAATGCAGCTTTAACTCAAGTCTGCAGGAGTGTTTGATTATATTAAGATTATGGGAATAATGTGACTTTAATCAGTCCAAGTGTTTTACTGGTGAAGAGAAAACATCATGAAACAGATTATTTCTGTCTCTCTTATAAAATACATGAAACAAACTATTAATCAATTTATGTCTTCAAAGTCTGCTCTTCATTAATAACATCTCTCTCTCTCTCTCTCTCTCTCTCTCTCTCTCTCTCTCCCTCTCTCTCCCTCCCTCCCTGCTGACTTTCTGCTGGCGAGCCTTTTTTAAATTGAAATCCTTGAATTCAGCCGTCTGAGAAGCGTCTTGTCTCGCTGGTCCATCACGTTGCATCATCTTCAAAGCTGCGTTCAACGAGGCCGCATCCCGTTCTACATTTTACAAAGTCTCAGGACGACGACGTCGGATCAGACGCTGTGATTTCAGATTTATAGACGAGTTTGTGTTAATTTGACTTCTTGATCTGAGGACGAAGAACAAGAAGTAAAATGTTTCCGTTTGGTTCTGAAAATTAACATTTCAGTACGAACAAGTTCTGTTTTCAGTCTGAGAGGAGGAAAGGAAAGAGAAAGAGGGAGGAAGGAGAGGAGAGAGAAGATTTGGTAAAAGAGAAATAAATGAGAGGAAAGGAAAAGAGTTAGGAGAGACAAAAGATGAGGCATCTGGACGAGTTCTTATTGAGGAAAGTAATTCTCCCTGTACGGCATAATTATCCAGAGGAGGAGGAGAAGGTAAGAGAAGGAGGAGGTGAAGGTAAGAGGTGGAGGAGGAGGAGGAGGAGGAGGAGGAGGAGGAGGTTAGACAGAAGGTGAAGGTGAGAGAAGAAAAGAGGCCGACAAGGGAAGAGATGACGGAAAAGGAGGAGGTGAAGGTTAAAGTGAAGGAGAGGAGGTGAGGCTGGAGGAGGAGGAGGAAGAGGAGGAGAGGAGTGATGAAGGATTAACAGTCAGTCAGAGGACGCTACATGTGTTGGTGATCACACACACACACACACACACACACACACACACACACACACACACACACACACACACACACACACACACACCTGAATGGTGAAGTTAAAGCCTGTCAGTCTGTTTCCTGCTGACCTTTAGTCTCTCTGTGTGTGTGTGTGTGTGTGTGTGTGTGTGTGTGTGTGTGTGTGTGTGTGTGTGTGTGTGTGTGTGTGTGTGTGTGTGTGTGTGTGTGTGTTTCAGTTTAACCATCGTAGTGAGGACATTCCTGCATTGTGGGGACGGTCATCTCTACTTCAAAGGACAGTTTGAAGGTTTTTGGTGAGACATTTAGTAGAGGAGAGGAAGAAGTATTCAGAAACTTTACTGAAGTAAAAGTACTAATACAACACTGTGATAATACTCTACAAGTCCTCACACACAACTGATTATCAGCTAAAAGTACTTAAAGTACTTAAAGTACTTAAAGTAAAAGTATTGCTTGTTCAGTAAAATGTTTTCCTGTTATATCTTCTTCTGCATTAATGTGTTTGTTGCATGTTTTTAACTAGTTTAATCTAAATCAATGCTTCATGTTCTATAAGAAGTATGCTGTATATCAATGTGTGTGTTTCTGTTCCTGTACAGCAATCTTTGTGGGGACCATAGGAGGTTTAGTGAGGACATTTTTGGAATTAGGACATTTTGAGCTTCAAAGGCCTGTTTGAGGGTTCAGACTTGGTTTTGAGGTTCAGGTTAGAGGTAGGATTAGGTTTGGGTAAGGGGCTAAAAGATGTAAAATAGGGTCCTCACAACTATGTGTGTGTGTGTCAGACAATAAATGATGCAAACAACCAAAAAGGGACGCAAAACATCATTTCTATCTTGTCCTCTACTGAAGAGAAGCAAAAAAAAGAGAGACAATGACTACAAAGAGATCCCAAATGCAATTTGTCTACAAAACGAAGCTGGGGCAAAAAACAGACACAAAAACCCTTCAGAGACGCACAAAATATCCACAAAGTGATGCAAACAACCAAAAAGGGACGCAAAACATCAACAAAGAAATTCAGAATGTCAACAAAAAAAAGAAAAAAGTCTACAAATAGATGCAAACAACCAAAAAGACACAAAACGTCTACAGAGGGATGCAAAATGACCGAGAACAGACCAAAACATTTACAAAGAGATGCAAACAATCAAAAGATGCAATATGTCTTTAGAGAGATGCAAAACGACCAAAAACAGATACAAATTATCTATAAAGAGATGCAAACAATCAGAAAGACACAAAACATCTACAAAGAAAAAAGAAAGACCAAAAAGACACAAAACATCTACAGAGGGATGCAAAATACAAAAATGACACAGAATATCTACCGAGATACTAAAAATGACCAAAAAGACACAAAATGTCTACAAAGAAATGCAAAAAAAAGCATTTCTGAGAGACAGAGAGCAGTCAGTTTTTAGTCGTCTTGTCTTTTTTTTACGATTTTCTTTTTTTTTTTAAAAGGACTTGCTAAAGAAAGTGTCGGACTACATTCTTAAATCTTTGAGTGGTTTAAGACAACTTGTGACAATAAAAAAAACGTCTTTCATTTCAAGATTCTCACTTAAAAACAACAATTTTTTTATTGGTGATTTCAGTAACATATTTCGACTGTAATTCATTCTAGCACCGTTTAATTCTTTTAGTCAAACAAGAGTTTCCCCCTCGTAGACAAAGACAGACTATCTGAATGTTTCTCGACCAATAAACCAGAACTAAATTCTCTACGAGAACACTGCGATGAATTCCTTTAAATCCCTCGTATGTTTGAGTGGATTTAACATGAGGCCCAACCTCTTGTAATCACATTAACAGCTCTAAAGACGGCCTCACACATACAGTATGTTAAGTCTACGGGATGAAAGCATACATCGTAAAACATATTTACCATCTGCATTTATAAATATATATATGTGTTATTGTGGAGTGAAGCTAACAGTTTAATCCCTTTATGTAATTGAAGCTCTTGTTTTAACAGTCTTGGATTGAGGCCAACAAACACATTTATAATAAAACTCACAACAAACAATTTCCCTTAAACTCAAGAACATAATTGTGTGATCGCTCTTTTTGTCCATCAGTGCTTTTATAAATCAGGAACATTAATCCTTCACCGGTTTGTGGGGCGTTATTGATGAAACAGTGTTTGTGTTTGATTGTTCAGGCGTTTTAACGTGAACGTAACGGGATATCATTCTCATTACAGAGGATAATAAAAACCACCGTATAGCTGCAGTTTGCAAAGTTTAAGTAGACACATAATGAGATACAAGAAAAAAGAGTGAAGCTGCAAATTCTGTTTTTATTGTTCATACTGTTTCACTTCAATATAAAAGTCCTGCACCTCTAAGGAAACTGAACAACCATGGCTAAGTAGAGAGAACTCAAAAATGTATATAGTATATAGAAAATACAGTAAATTTATTCAGACGTCATCTTTTCCTCTACTAAAGAGACGCAAAAAAAGAGACAAAAAATGACTACAAAGAGATCCCAAATGCAATACGTCTACAAAAAGAAGCTGGGACCAAAAACAGACACAAAAACCCTTCAGAGACACAAAATATCCAAAAAGTGATGCAAACAACCAAAAAGGGACGCAAAACTTCTACAAAGAAATGCAGAATGAGTCGAATGAAAGGAGTCACATGACATGTTGGTCTCAGAAGAATCCATGATGGCTTCCTGGTTTTGCTAAGGAGCTCAGAATTTATGTTAATTCATGTTTTTTTTACAGAATCTGGTTAAAGCGAAATATTTATTTGGGTTGACATTTTAAATAAAGCATGTCGAATAAAATATTTTAGATGAAATATCACAATTTTAAGCTTTTTTTCGGCTGCTTTTTCTGACGGCCGCAAGCCACTTTTTCAACACCGAGCTAGAGCTCATTGCTGCAAACTATCGTAAAAAATGTTGGGTGTAAATAATATTTTCCTGTTCATTTTAAAACCGTTGCGGGACAAAATGGACATTGGCACGCCGCCACAGTCTGGATAATTACCTTATTAATGATCCAACGGTCATTTATCAACAGCTTCTGTTCTTGTCATTTGAATCCCTTTTTGCTGTGGATTCAACAGCTTTTCCTCTCTCTCAGAGGCCACAGAGGTCACAGTGTCCTGACGGCCGAACCCATCAAGGCCAGATGGTGAAGAATTGATGGTCAGACGTCGGAGCGGTGGCATCGTATGTCGACGACAGAGTGTTTTACAGCTCAGCAGCACTCAAGGATAGAAATATTTCATGCCGGGACAGTGGGAGCTCTGTGATTGATGGGGGAGGGGGTGAAGGTTTCAGGAATAACTAGAAGTACTTACAGGAATACCTTTAAGTACACAGTTTTTGTACACAGAGTATACATTTTTGAGAAAAATTATGCAGATTTTGAGCTGGAACTTTGACGTTGGAACCTTTTTATTGGAACTAGATTTTTAGAGCCAATCTTCAACAAATCTGGTTGTTTAATCTGTACACTGTTGTTTAAGGGGGAGTTATATATTTCTCTTTTCTTGAAAAACAACAGTCAGTGCAGCATGCGTCTTCATGAAGACTTGTTTCAGTGAGGTTGGTAGGTTTGGTACCTTTGCGCCTGTAGAGTGACCAAAACCGGAGCTCATTGTTTGTATTTGACATTCTGTAGACGGAGGACTTGGTGGTTTGTTATTAGAATCAGAATCCGGATCAGAATCAGAATCGGCTTTATTGCCAAGTACGTTACAAACACAAGGAATTTGGCTTGGTGAAGCCACAATAAAAAAAATGAAATAAGAAAAAATGTACATAAAATATGAACAACAAAATAACAAATTAATAGTATGTTTAATACAAGTGTGTTATTAAAGGGTCAAGTGTAGTAGAGTTGTAGAGTTGTAAAAGGTTACACTGTTGTTTAACAAGAAATAGTTTCCACATTTAACTCCTCCTGAATTAACAACTTTTATGATTGCGTACAGATCGAGCAAACAGGATACAATGCTGGGTTTCCCAAAGCGTATTACACTAGAATAAAGAGTGCCTCTGCTATCAACAAATTAATTATGACACTATTACGAAATGCATTCTAGAGAAAAGGGCAATAATTCACAAAATAAAGACCATGGCTTTAAAGATTTAGGTGTTTTTTTTACTTTGATCTCCCAGTTTTAATGCTAAGCTAGGCTAACCACGTCCTGACCCCCACACAAATATAAGCAGAATGATCTCACAAAATTATGTGAGTTAAAGTTGTGCCGGTACCAAGGAAACAATGCTGATGGAAAGTCAATAAGCATCCTTTGTTATGGTAGATACACATATATGCCCAGGTTCAAAAGACATATTTTAATCAAAGTCCACAAAGGAATGGGGGAGCTGTGTTGGTTTTTAGTCGACTAAATGTTAGAAAGGAAAACCTGGATGAATGATCTTTTCTCCTGACAGAAGTGACTCATTTCCCTCATTTCCTCACCAGCTCTGATGATCTCGGCCCTCAGAGGGGCCCGAGAGGACGAGGAGCTGATGTTTAGCAGCTGAATCACCCCCCCTCCTCTGCCTCAGCCTGGCGTTGGTTCCAGTCTTGTCTAAGCGGAGAACGTCATTCATCAGGAGCCGTCAGTCCATCATGTCACAGCGGCGGGCCGGAGGACGGAGGCCTCGGTCATTAAGCTTCCTGCAGCGCCGCACTCAGCAGAGAGCTTATGAAAACTGAGTCTGACTGGTTATTGAGATAAATCTGACAAATATCTGAGCTGATGGGAGTAATAGAGACGAGGGTGGGACGCTGGTTTAACACCACAGAGTTTGTTTTTAACCGGTGAGAAGGTGATTAAGTTCACTTTTAAATTGTTTTTTTATTGCAACGCTCAGTTTCACGCCGTATACGTCTCTGGTGTCGACCTGTCAGACCATAAAGCATCCCCTGCTTTATGGTCTGTTTGACTCTAAATGGAGCATCATTTACTAAATGAACATCATGCTGTAGTGAAGAAGACTTGAAACTAGAGATTGAGACCATAAACTCATGTTTACAATGTTTACTGAGGGAATAAATCAAGAGAGAAGTAGAGTCATTTTCTCATAGACTTCTATACAACCAGAGGAGTCGCCCCCTGGTGGACAGGAGAGAGAATGCAGCTTTAACACATGAAGCTTTGGAGGTTGCCACCTGGCTAGAACGGCCATACTAGCATACCAGCTATCAGTCTACAGCTGACCGTTTTACAAAGTTTTCTTTTTTTAACAAAGACGAAGGATAACAATTAGAATTTTTGATGGTTTATTGACATGAGCGTTAAAACGAATTTGGGACGGTGGCAAAAGACAAAATGGATCTGTATCTGCCAATATGGATCATCAATGGCAACAATATGTGATCAGGGATCAATAAAAGTTATATTTGTTACCTTTTATCTTTTGTGCTGAAACGATCCGTGACTCTGATTCGTTATACGATCCGAACCATGAGTTTTATGGTCTGTTGCTCCACTAGTGGATAAGGATAAACATAGTATTGAGGAATAAAACATCTGGAGCTGTAGGAACAATTCAAAATACATATATTATAACACAAATGTGTACAGTAAGGGGTTAATGCATGAGGAGCAGACCGAGCCGCTGATATCAGACTTTCAGAATCAGCCTGATATCTCGGCCTCGTGTTGACAGCAGCAGGACGGCCTGCAGAGGAGAGAGGGATGGCTCGGGGTAGAAACAGAGGCTGTCGGAGGAGAAGATCTTAATATAGAATCTACTGACTCCGTCACTTTTACCCCCCAAAAAAGAGAGCGAGAGCCCGAAGTGCTGGATTTCTGCACGCTTCACTGTTTATTAGAGGAGCACTTCCTGCTACTCAGCTGATACAGACGCTCCGGGTCTGGACTGATGTTCAGTAGATGTGTGGAGGATGTGATGAACTAGTGAAGTCAGAGAGGAATCTGTTGTCAAATCTCTTTTAGTGCACCAGCTGTATGTCCATTTACATCCAACACAAAGAGATAAAACACCAGATCTACCTTTTCGAAAAGATGACTTGAAGGACTTGAGTTTGTTGATATATGAAAGTAACTTTTTTTAAATGTATTTTGTATAGCCCCAAATCACAAATCATCCTCAGAGGGCTTTACAATCTGTACACATGCAACATCCTCTGTCCTAAGACCTCTGTCCTAAGACCCTCACATCCTCTGTCCTTACACCCTCACATCCTCTGTCCTTAGACCCTCACATCCTCTGTCCTTATATCCTTCTCCAGGATGGACAGAAGTCAATAGATGTCATGTGTACAGAATGAACAGCATAACAGAGATACAACACATTCAATGTATATGACATAAATGATTCATATAATCACAGTAGTAAGCAGAGTAACGAAGGAAAAAATGAAGACTACTTATAATAAAAGCAGCAATGACTATAGTAGAAAAATAATGATATAGGGAATAGTATTATTAATGTGACTAATAATAGTAGTAGCAGTGGGTGTCAGCCGGGTCACAGCAGGAGGCACGACCATGGTCCAGGTACCACAACGATTCATGGAAACCTGCTAGGCGAGAAAGCACAAAGACTCCAGGGTAGAAGCAAAGCCAATAAGCGTAATGATATAGGGAATAGTAATAGTAATGTGACTAATAATAATTATGGTAGTAGCAGTGGTTGTCAGCAGGGCCATAGCAGGAGGCACGCCCAGCGTCCAGATATAACCCCGATTTATGGAAACCTGCAAGGCGAGAAAGCAAAAAGACTCCAGGGTAGAAGCAAAGCCAATAAGTGTAATAATCGTAATATCAGATCAATTCAAATTGTTTTTGCCAAACATATAACAAATCACAAATTTGCCACAGAAGGCTTTACAATCTGCACAGCATACGACATCCTCTCATTGGAAAAGGAAAACTCCTCCCAAAAGTTCTAGTGAGGACGTTTAGTCGTCTCATTTAGACACTTAAAAGCTTCTAAATTCAACAGAGGGGTGTTTACTGACCTATTTTATATCAGAGAATTATATGTTCAAATCTTGTGTTAAACACAGAACTTATTTCAGACATCATTCAGAAAACACATTGACTTCCAGACGAGGGAATAGGAAGTGTAAAAAATGCTGACAAGTTTCTGGGTTTCAGGACTAATTTAACTCTTTATTCTTCACTTTTGTGGAGCAAAATTTTTTTTGTCAATTTCCAGATTTAGCGGTCAATTCTTTTTTTTCTTTCTTGAGTTTCACCTTTTGTCTTGTTCAGTCGGTTCTCAGTGGATTTTTCCAAAAACTGAGACCAAGTTTTTTTTAATCACTGCATCTCATTGGAAAAGTTATTGTAAAAACTTTTCCGTGATATTTTTGCAATTCCTTTCAGTCCGTCTAAACAAAAGTTATTTTCGTGCAGAAAACCAACACGTAAATCTCACATCTCGTACTTAACGCTGCGTCTGTCTGTAGGTGAGCGACGCGGCGCCGGCTGAGTGACAGCTCTTTGAAAATGCACATTATTAGAGACAGAAAGAAAATAGCTTCAAAGACACACCGTGTGTGTGTGTGTGTGTGTGTGTGTGTGTGTGTGTGTGTGTGTGTGTGTGTGTGTGTGTGTGTGTGTGTGTGTGTGTGTGGCACTGTTCCAACACTGTAGAGAGCAACGGCCAGCCGAATGTTTCACTCAACATTCGTTCTTCAGGCATAATTATCACCGCTGTCACACTGGTTGTGTGTGTGTGTGTGTGTGTGTGTGTGTGTGTGTGTGTGTGTGTGTGTGTGTGTGTGTGTGTGTGTCTGTGTGTGTGTGTGTGTGTGTGTGTATGCCAGCACAGAGGGTAGTAATCACACAGTTTGTGTCTGTCAGAAACGTGTCAGTCACCGGTGAGCCGTGAGATTCAGCTATGTACTTAAAAGGAAATACCACTCAATTGAAAATGTCATTTGGAGCCTGTTATTCATCTGCACACACACACACACACACACACACACACACACACACACACACACACACACACACACACACACACACACACACACACACACACACACGTCAGTCTGGTGGAAACATGTGTTCCTCAGTCGTCGTCGGCTGATGGTTCTCAGATTGCTGCGTGACATTCTGGACAGATGGAGGTGGAGGATCACCGTCGCTCACCCTCCTCTTTAATTTAAAACATCTGGACTCATCTGGAACTCACCTAACTTTACCACAGAATGGAAACCTCTCAGGTTTGGTGGGTGAGTCTGTTAGTGAGATGCACACATATTACATAAAGGTTGACAGTAAAGTTGTGTGTTTATTCTCTTTAGTTAGAACAGGTCTAGTCATTAATATTCAGGCATCATGTTTGTTGGAGGTGATGAAGTTTTCTTTTTCAGGTGGATCATTCTGGAGTTGATCTAAACCCACGGCAACACGGTTCACTTCCCGTGACTTTGATCCAGCTGTTCTTATACACTGTACTTAAAGCTAATGCTACTAATGCTACTCATTAGCTACTAAAGCTAATCAGGTAATTGTTTTGTATGTATGTAATAGTAAGACAGACCGATGACATAGTTTAAAGAATGACTAACGCAACTTTCATAGTTATTTTAAACAAAACATCAACTAATTTGTCACATAAATTCAGTTTTAAATATCACCACTTCTGCAGTTATTTTAAGCCGAATATTGATGTTATTATCAAATAACTTTCATACTTAACTTCTGAAGTTATTTCAACCCAAATGTTAACTTATTTGTAAAGTAACTTCGGTACTTAAAGTATGCAACCTTCGTAGTTATTTAAACCTAAACATTTGACTTATTTGTGAAGTAACTTCCTGAGTTAAGAAAAGCAACTTCGTAGTTGTTTTGAACAAAATGTTGAAATGTTATTCGTACTTAAGTTACTCCACTTAGATAGTTATGTTAAATAACACTGAAGTTATGCAAAGTCACTTCTCTGTATTTTAATCCAAACTCAGCTCTTTTCTAAACTTAACTAAGTTTGATTGTCTTAACGTTGCAGCAGCTTGTGGATGCACACTGATTATTTGTGTTGCAATAAATTATAAATAACTTTTGTAAGACATCATAAAACCATTGTATGAGGATACGTTGTCTGGATAAATAACAATGCTTCTTCCTCCAATGCCCAAACATACACATACTTCCCTGTTTCTGTCAATGTCTGTCGCTACGGTAACGCAGCCTCCAAGCTAATAAAGCAAACACTTGTTACAGCTCATCTTAGGGCTGCACACAGGACAACGTGCACGGCGGTGATTCTTTTCCCATCAGGATTTTATTTATATCGTTTTGCCTTTTCCAGCTCCTGCAACCTGAAGTTACCCATCATGCTGTGCTTCGGTCCCCGGAGACGCTTACGTCCGTCTCTACTCGTAAACAAACTCACGCTGTTTTAATAAAGAAGTGACTGAATAATAATTATTGAGTGACTATATATAAATACTTGCTGCTCACAGTGCAAATACTTTTCCACACATCTGCAGCAAACAGTAAAATAACTCCTGAGGAGAAGGAGGTGTGCAGCTCTTCATCCAACAACTACTTCCTGTTCCTCCCTGCAGTATTTAAACACACTTTTGACAGACAGTAACGGTCACCGCTAACCTCGGTTTTCACAATCTTTTTCTAAACTTACTTAATTAATAGTTTCTTGCCAAGTTTTTTTGTCTGTGAAGAGAAGTTTATTTTGAAAATATTGTATTCATGTAACGAGCAGAACTTGAAACATGTTGCTGGACTTTTGTAGGAAAACGCACTAAAAATAAGGAGTAACTTTTTCGGAAGATTTTATGCGAGCCGTTGTATGAAGATATGTTAAATAGGAATAGGAGGAGGAGGAGGAAGAGGAGGAAGAGGAGGAGTGGTAAGAAAGAATTCTTGAACTTTGTATAAATTCTTTCCTCCTCAGTATCTCAGCTGATCTTCATCTCTCAGTCTAGACGCTCTCTGAGGAGCTAACGGTGTTAACATGGAGGTTATTGACGCGCTGTTAGCTCGCTGTTAGCTCGCTGCTATGAAACCCTCTTCATCCTCCGTCCTGTTAAATGTGATCTGATTCTCCTCCGCGTCGCTGCACATTTCCACTCGCTCACACTCCAGCGGCTGATACCTTTCGGCTTAATTAAACTCGTTAGCATGTGGTGAAAATATCCCATCATGCAGCATAATGAGATGAGCGCGGTGTGATCGCAGGTCGTCGAGGTGTGTGTGGAACGACCGGTATATTTAGCCGAACCGCCTCATTTAAAGGAAACACCTGATTAACCTGGTCACGTTAACAGGTTGTAAAGCAGTGAGCATCATTAAGACTATTAACAAGCTTCAGGAACACGGAGGTCATGAGTTAAAGCTTGTTAAACTGTCTCTGTATTTAATTATTTTTACATATAATTGCACTTTCAACTGTTTAGTTTTACTTTCTTTTACTGTTTCAAAGCCTTCTCCACATGCCAGGAGTATAATTCTGCTGGAAAATTTATTTACAAATGTTCTCAATGATAGCTGAGGCTCAAGAGGCTGTTTTACCATATTTTCATCATGCAAACCTTACTTTATGACATGAGACAATTTTCTTGCTTCTTTTTGATACATTCATCAAAAAAACCTCCAGTTCTGCAGAGTGAAGTCACTGCTTGATGTGTTAAAGCTGCATTCTCTCTCCTGTCCACCAGGGGGCGACTCCTCTGGTTGTATAGAAGTCTATGAGAAAATGACTCTACTTCTCTCTTGATTTATTCCCTCAGTAAACATTGTAAACATGAGTTTATGGTCTCAATCTCTAGTTTCAAGTCTTCTTCAATACAGCATGATGTTCATTTAGTAAATGATGCTCCATTTAGAGTCAAACAGACCATAAAGCAGGGGATGCTTTCACCCTCTGGTTTCACTGCTGGTTGCCAAAAAACAAGATGACGACGTAAAACAACCATGATGGCAATGATGAAAAACCAAGATGGGGAAAAACAAAAAACAAAATGGCAATGCGCAAAAATGTAATTAATGTCAAATCTAAAGTTGGAGCTCGTTGGACAATAAAAACTTTACCGTAGCTCAATTAAAGAGCAACATCAAGTCACAGCTGTCTAAAAAAGCTGGATTGAGAATGACTTTAGGGAATATATTATAAATGTTAAACACACTCATATTCATACACTTGCTACACAAAGCTTATAAAGCATTAAAGTCGATACTGCACTGTGTTTAAAATGAATATATCATGAACATGTGGTGGATTATTATAAAACAGACACACCTGGTTTGGGAAGTTCTTCTCCTGATTGCTGATCACATTGATGAGTCTCACCTGTCCAGGTTCTTTCTCCTCAGAAAACCAGCTCACTTCTCTAAAGCTGCTTTAAGTGACTATAATTTAATATTTTTAGGGGATTCGACACCGTCCAATCAGCCACGACCAACGCTAACACAGGTGTGACAGGTTAACCTGCTCAGACAGTCACTCATAAAGTCACCATGCTGCTGCAGAGACAGCGTGAAGACGTTCTCTACGTTCTGCACAGAGGGTCCTGACAGATGTTTCTCCAGCTCGGGTTCTCTTCCACCTCTGAATGTTCCTCGGTGGAGGATTCGGAGCAGCGTGACCGATTGATTGGAGGCTGCAGCCAACATGTCGCCTCGTGGGCAGAGCTGCAGAGACCGTCGGCATTGATTCTTGTGAAGTTCTCATGAAATGGAGCTGCTTCCTGTCGGTTTAAGAAGGACGGAGGATTAAAAATGACGCCATCATACCGACTCCAGCACTGAATTATGGGTCAGATCTTCTCCACTGGTTTCCTAACTCGGTAAGTAAACCTCCATTATGTTTATCTGTATCCTCTTAAGGACATTTTAACATCCAAAAGGTCCAACAACTAGAAGAAGTCTATAAAAAACTGATTTTATTTGGAAACAATCAGAACTGTCACATTCTTCATTATTATTAATCAAAGTTTTCACATGTGGAGAAAATAACTAAAATTAAATTGTCCTAATTAAAATGGACTAAAAGGTTGTTTATTGCTT
>NC_072468.1:27040039-27045575 GCF_027596085.1 Anoplopoma fimbria | reverse complement strand
ATTGGATGTTAGACGATTAACATCAAGATGATACTACATTTTCTACAGTCCTCTGAATTCTGGTGTTATGGTTTACCAGCAGATGGCCGTTGCCCTGGTGACATTAAGTTGTGAAGGTGTTTTATGACACAAGTATTTGGTTCTTTGATAGAAAGTTAAAGCTACAAGAGACCTGTGGACATAAAAATCTGTTTTAGTATAAATAACTATTTCCAGCTCAGAGAAACAAACCTTCCTCTTCAGCCTCCACATACAGACTAAACGGCTTGGAGAGAGTGCGGTTGTTGTTCTTCAAACCACAGTTGTAGTTCCCAGAATCCTGTGCAGTCGGAGTGCCGAGATAGAGGGAGGGGCCAGTGTGTTTGAGGGCGTGGCCATCTCTGAACCAGGTGACCTCCGGTTGGTGGAAGGAGCACCCTGAGGTGCAGTTCAGTGTGACTGCTTCACCTTCTCTCATCTCTGTCTTATTAACGGAGCTTCTTATCTCCATCTGAGCGCCATCTAAATGAATGTAATGTAAAATGAATTTTCATTATTCATTATGAATATCTTTTACTCAGAACATGGTTTATAAAGAATGCTGTGACTTTGAAGTCAAGTTACCGACATCTTAAATTTGTTTATTTGTGGAGCTGAAACTATTCGTTGATGGACAGAAGATTAAACTGGAACAATATTTATAATCAATAGAGTTCCATGTTTCATAAATATTTCTGATACAGCCTTAAATCCTGGACCAGGTCGCGGCGGAGTCTTTGCACAGATCCGATGTCACGTTATCAGCCCGTTTTTACGTGTCACGCGCTACCTGATCATTCATCCTGCCTGACCACTATTAAACATGTGCAACTGTCCAAAGAGATGCAAAAGAAAGGATACGGCTCACTAGTTAGCTACTTCCATCATAGCTTTGGATGAAAAATGTGTCCAAAACATATTTTATTCAAGTTCAGCTGCTAGCGGTTCTCCTTGAGCTTACTTCAGTGAACAGTGCCCGGTTAAGAGTAGTGAGTGCAGAGTCAACAGGCAGTCAGTGGCAGTATAAAACAGATCATGAAAGGTATTTAAGTCACCGCAACCACGAGCAGCTCGTAGCTTTACCTACAAAAATGATTGCACTGTAATTAGTAGAAATCTCACAAGACAATTTTACCATATACCAGGAAGTATGAAGCATGCAAAAGGACGATTTGTCAGATAAAAGCCGGTCTTTCACCCAGGAGACGGCTGTTTGTTTCCTGTGTGAAACGAGAAGTCAACATGAATTGGTTTGTCACGTAACTTCCCTATTTCAGTAAAACCACTTCTGTAGTTATTTAAACCCAAATGTATTTTTATGGATTAAAACAAATCTACTCATTAGTAGTGTTAATGATGTATTATAATCTTAGAGCTAGTGTTAGGAAGTTAAACATCATAATTCATCTCTAATATCTATTTTATATTAATGTGAAAACATCTCCTTCAAACTACTGGATTTATTCAAGTTTATCACCAACGCTACATTTTACAGATTACATGTGAACACATCATGATAACGTTATAATTTACCTTCAGCCAATTTCATTTTCACTGAACAGAGCCTGAACGCATCATAATGTAACTGAACTGAACCTCCGTTCTGCTAACGTTACTAGCTCTCCCCCTGTTGATTTAAACACAACCTTCAAGGTGCCTTTAAGGAAGCTCAAACTCAATAAAACCCTCACAGGTTAAGGAGGAAACAGCAGCAGTTTATGTCAACATCTGGACAACAAGCAGAACATCATCATGATCAGTGTTCTACTGATTGGAGATCAGCCGTCCATCCTCGTCCACGGAAGGGAACGTTAGTTTGATCAGAACAACAGGATCATCAATAAAAGATCATCACTGAGATAATTGATTAGCTGAGAATGTGTTTTAAACATTTAAGAACTTCTTCTTTTGCTGCCCAAGAAAAACTATTTGTTTACAAACAAGAATAATAAAGAAAAGTGGATTATTTCCTTAATTCATTGTTTTTTTGCACAATATAATCAAAAAGAACCAATAAAAGTATCAATAAGGAACCCGAACCGACAAGCAGAATCAATAAGAGTACTGCTGTAGATGAATCCTAACGGTACCCGTCCCTAGCTGCAGTACATCGTGTGTTTGAGCAGCTTTTAGATGTGACTGTTTGTAACTGTGTGAATATGAACAGGTCATCCTGCAAAAAAGAGCCTGGCTCTAAAAACTATAAAAGATTATTAATATTATTGTCTTTATCATTTTTAATAGCATTATCATATGATGTTCTTACCAGTCACGGTGACTTTCACTCCTTGTGGTCCAGTATAAGGGGAAAATATGGTATGAGCTTCCATTCTGAAGCGAAGAGTTTTATCGTCTCTCTTCTGTACATCTGTGATCTGTAAAGAACAGTCTCCCTTCTTGTCTCCCAGGTATCTGTAACGAGGGTTGTTGGTGTGGTTGTATTTTAAGTCGCTGTCGTACACAGACGGAGTGAAGCCCTGACAAATTTCATGGTTCTGGCACCAGATGACTCTGATGATCTGGACTGAAACCTCTCTTCCACCCTCAGAGACAGACTTCGGATGTGTGAAGGTGCAGGGGATGGTGACAGTGGATCCCTTCACAGCACAAACTGGACCTGGATAGTTCACTCTATCACTCACAACATCTGTAAAAACACAACACAGTGATGTCAGCTGAGTTTAGGAATAAAAGGACTTTGATTTAGGACGAGTGCTTTGGTATGAAAACTTAATTAAAATGGACCTCATGTACTAAAACAGAAAACAAATATAATAAAAGTGCCGTTTCAGAGCTGCAACTTTCATCAGTTTGATGTTAAAAACTGAAACTGTGACAAAAGCTTGAGTAAGATATAAACGTAACATATAAAGTCCATGTCTTACCAGCCAGCAGTAACATGAAGCACCAGGAAATCTTTGGGTCCCAAACTGCCATCTTAACGTTTTGAACTCGTTGATTCAACTTGTTCTGCTTAAACTGTGGTGAGAAAAGACTCTGGCTGTGTTTGGAGGAAGTGACATAGTAACCACAAAGTGTCTAAACTTGTCCCGTACGTCAGACGTCAACGGTGCAGCTCGTTTTCCTGTGAATGTCGGTAGATATTAAACACCAGGAAGATCCTCCATAAGAAAGATATCTTGTCAAAAAACTATTTGGATTCATCTTTAGGGAGCTACAACAAAGATTAATGAAGTGGAAGCTGATATATATTTATTTTTGTGATAAGAACCCTCATGTTTATTGTGTGGGCACCACACTTTTTTTTTTTGCAAAAACTCCACACAGTTATCTCCATTACACTCATCTTTTCAAACTAAAAGCCTGTGTGTTGTTTGCTAAACACTGCCACTGAAATACTGCACTCAATTATCAATCACCTGCACCCAGAATGCACCTGGGAAAAGAGCTTTAACAATTTAAATCACTTAGAGCTTGAAGTTTACAAATAGGATACTGGTTTGCAGAATAAACACTTTCCATTTGTGTTCATAGTTGGTGTGGGAAGTTCCAGTCTGTTACAAATGTTTTGGTATTTTTTGTGTCCTCTGTGTTCTGCTGTCACACTGCCCTCTAGTGGAATCACACACTCATTACACTGCAGAGGTTTTTAATTTTCCTTTATTGAGAAAACAAATACAATCACATGTATCAAATAACAAATAGAAAAATTAAAAAAACAGAAATAAAATAAAATCACAAAAATAAATGAACTATAACAGCAGGTAAAGAAAGTAAAGAAAACAACTTGAGAGCGTTCTTGTCTTTATCAAGTTTCAGTGAATTAATTGGGAGTTTCAAGTAACGCCACTTCTGTAGTTACTTTAACCCAAACGTTGACTTATTTGTCACGTTACTTACGTGCTTAGGTAATGCACTCCTAAAGTTAATTTAACCCAAACGTTGACTTATTTGTCATTTACCGTCGGCACTGTAGCGAGGTTCGGGCGGCTTGGTGGATGTAACACTTGAGAATCATCCCTCTAGCGGCAGCAGGTGACGAGACATTACAATACCCCCCACTCTGGTGTGCCTGAGAGGAAGATCTCAAGGTAAGATACGTAGTAAGCACCGGGAAGGGAAAGGCCTCTCTTATCTGGGAACAGGTCAAAGGAAGCGTGACTTCACAGAGCAAGTCATAAATTACTTAAGTCATAAGAACAGGAACTAACGGCAATAGTTGTCTTACAATTATTCTCTGTAGCTCGGAATAACATTGTATAAGTCTTTAGAGTATTCAATAACCCCACTCAAGTTATTCCACGGGTGACTCCAGGAAGGGAGGTCTTTGTCCTGAATCTGTGAGAGGAGAACAGAGCTAAATATGTTTCAGGCCCTTGAAGACCTGACACACCGTGTGACCACAGTGCCATCCAGCGACCATTGGCGATAAGACATATTTTTCTTAAAGACCGGAATGTTTTGTGGAACAGGTAGAGAAGAAATATTAGCAAAAGTTATAAAATGTTTACATGCTAGTAAGTCACATGACCGATGCACATTTCTGTCTCCATGTTATCTTTGTTTAATCCTGTGTACTAACTATGTGTAACTAAAAGTTTTGTTTACATACAAGTTGATACGTGTGTAAGGTTTATATTCGTGATCCATAGTGGGGGAAAGTATGTGACTTATTTGTTTAAGATGTTGGATTAGTTAATTTACTAAGCAAGAGCACGCCAACATTAAGAGACAAAGAAACTTGGAATAGTTGTGGAGAGGTGTCGTAAATCACGACCGCACCCCGCCATTTGACACCTATCCTGTGTGGATAAAACTTGTGAGTCTTTTTTTTGTCGCCCTCTTTGTTTTTCCTTCTTCGTTTTGTGTTGGTTGTGCGTCTTTGTTTGGTTTTATAGAGTTTCATACACGCTCCGTTATTTTATTTGAGACTCGCAGTTATTGTCTAATGCTCTTTCTTCCTAACTACTTTTGAGCATCTTATAAGAGATAAGATAAGATAAGATAAGATAAGATAAGATAAGATAAGATAAGATAAGATAATCCTTTATTAGTCCCGCAGCGGGGAACTTTGCAGGCTTACAGCAGCAGAGAGTAAAGTGCACAGAGACATAGTAGAAGAAGACAAGATAAAATAAAAAATGAAAATAAAAAAAAACAAGTATTATAAATAAGCAATAAGAAACAGTAGAAAAACAACAATAACTGAAATATTATATTTACAGACAGAAAAAACATATTTTAACTATTATTGCACAGTGTAATGTGTTGCACAGGTTTTTATTGTCATGTTTTTATTGTCATGTGTCATGTGGTCTGCTGGGAGCAGAGCTGGTTGTGCAACCTGACAGCAGCAGGAAGGAAGGACCTGCAGTACCTCTCCTTCATTATAGTTAGTCCTTTTAAGCAAGCCTTATTTTGTTTTAGTGTACGTCCGTTAACCTCGTGAGATATCAACTTTAATTATTGTCGTTAAGCCAAACGAGATTAGTGTAAGTATATCACAACAAGTAGTTTTAGTTATCATATTATTCAGAGTGTCCGGCCCAAACTCCGT
>NC_072468.1:27004364-27039939 GCF_027596085.1 Anoplopoma fimbria | reverse complement strand
TCTCCATCAGCTGACTCAGCATGTCAGTGGGCGGGTCTTCCTCGCCTGTCACTCAGACCCCCGCTTCGTGATTGGTCGGTGTCCTCCTCTGTGGGCGGGGCCTGTGGAGCCACATGGAGCTGTGAGTGTCTGCGGCCGTCAGTCTGATGCGTCCTCCGCTGGAGAGAACATGATCTATAACATCTTTAACATCTTTAACATCTTTAATATCTTTAACATCTTTAACATCTTTAACACCTTCAACATCTTTAACATCTTTAATATCTTTAACATCTTTAACATCTTTAACATCTTTAACACCTTCTGTTCGTTCAGCAGCAGCATCAGAGGAGAGACTGTCTTCTGTCTCTTGTGCGTAAAAGTCTTTTGGGTATTTAATGAAGTGGAGAAGATCATCTGCTCCAGACCAGGAGTTAACTAGAGGTTCTCTGACTCCATCAGGGAGCTCCTCCATCACAGAGCTCCTCCATCAGGGAGCTCCTCCATCACAGAGCTCCTCCATCACAGGGAGCTCCTCCATCACAGGGAGCTCCATCACAGAGCTCCTCCACCAGGGAGCTCCTCCATCACAGAGCTCCTCCACAGAGCTCCTCCATCACAGAGCTCCTCCATCACAGAGCTCCATCACAGAGCTCCTCCACAGAGCTCCTCCATCACAGAGCTCCTCCATCACAGAGCTCCTCCATCAGGGACGCCTTTTACGCGTAAACCCCTGAGAGCGCATCCTCCTCCTGTTGCTGTCGGGGTTGATGGAAACATGACCAGAGCTCTACCCGGACCGGTCCTCCTCCTCCACCTCCACCTGCTCCTCCTCCTCCTGCATGCAGTCCCGGTGCAGCCCGGACCTCCTCCGACTCGCTACTTTGGACAAATACCCGAGAACTCTCCGTCCGGGACGCCGGTGGACGGGGTCCTGGTCCCGGTCGGAGCCGGAGGCTGGCACGTCCACGTCCGGAGGATGAGGATGATGAGGATGAGGAGGAGGAGACCCAGAGCCCTGACGCAGGAGCTCACCTACACCGTCACCGTCCCGGACCACGGCGGGGTCGGGGACCTGGTGTTCACGGTGCCGGACCAGAGGTTCGAGCAGCGGTGGTTCGAGGTGGAGGAGGAGGAGGAGGAGGAGGAGGACTCTCCGGTCCAGATCGAGAGGGACTCGGGTCGTCTGTACCTGGCGAGAGGCCTCCTGGAGCCCACCGAGGTCCTGGTGAAGATCCACGACGGGCGAGGTAAGAAGAGTCTGCTCACCTGGGTTCTGTTCTGCTCACCTGGGTTCTGTTCTGTTCACCTGGGTTCTGTTCTGCTTCTGGGTTCTGCTGCACCTGGGTTCTGTTCTGCTCACCTGGGGTTCTGTTTCTGCTCACCTGGGTTCTGTTCTGCTCTCCTGGGTTCTGTTCTGCTCTCCTGGGTTCTGTTCTGCTCTCCTGGGTTCTGTTCTGTTCACCTGGGTTCTGTTCTGCTCACCTGGGTTCTGTTCTGCTCACCTGCTGGGTTCTGTTCTGCTCACCTGCTGGGTTCTGTTCTGCTCACCTGGGTTCTGTTCTGCTCACCTGGGTTCTGTTCTGCTCACCTGGGTTCTGTTCTGCTCACCTGGGTTCTGTTCTGTTCACCTGGGTTCTGTTCTGCTCACCTGGGTTCTGGTCTGCTCACCTGGGTTCTGTTCTGCTCTCCTGGGTTCTGTTCTGCTCACCTGGGTTCTGTTCTGCTCTCCTGGGTTCTGTTCTGCTCACCTGGGTTCTGTTCTGTTCACCTGGGTTCTGTTCTGCTCACCTGGGTTCTGTTCTGCTCACCTGGGTTCTGTTCTGCTCTCCTGGGTTCTGTTCTGCTCACCTGCTGGGTTCTGTTCTGCTCACCTGGGTTCTGTTCTGCTCACCTGGGTTCTGTTCTGCTCACCTGCTGGGTTCTGCTGGGTTCTGCTGGGTTCTGCTGGGTTCTGTTCTGCTCCTGCTGGAGGGTTGACTGTGTTTGACTGTGTGGTGTCACTGAGGAGACTCTTGTCTGTGGATCTGATTTGATTTGGTTTTGGTTGTTTGCTGTTGTTGGAAAAATTGTAAAAAAAGAAACCAAACATGTTTTTATGTTCACAGTAATTTAAAAAACTAAGAATCCTTCCTCTCTCTCACTCTAAAGGTCTCCACTGGATCTAGTTTCATACCAGAAAACATCTCATCTCTTCTCTTCTGACATGTCAAGTGTTTTTTAGAATATGGTTTGGTGGATTTCTAACACGATGAAGCCGACTTTTCTTTATGAAGCTCATTTCAGATCTCAAAAAACAATATATGTCGTCATAAAACACGTTTATCTTCTGGTAATTCAGTAGATACATAGTTGTGTTGGTTTAATGTGAAATAAATCCAGTTAAACCTGCAGGAAACCAGTGTGGAACGAGAAGTTTTAACTGGTGTTATTTTGGTTATAACCTTTCAAACGTGTGCACGGCTTCGAGCAGGAGTTTACTAGTGTTGGGGTCAAAGGTCAGCGATGGAAAGCAGTTTGGTTTGGACCTTTAAGACAGCAGTGATTTTATTTATTGTGGAATTTTTCCTTTAAGGACAGAGTGGTGTTCATTCATTGATGTGTGTGTGTGTGTGTGTGTGTGTGTGTGTGTGTGTGTGTGTGTGTGTGTGTGTGTGTGTGTGTGTGTGTGTGTGTGTGTGTGTGTGTGTGTGTGTGTATTGGCTCGTTTCCAGCTGAGTTTGAATCGACCTCAACCGTCACCGGCTACTTTCCACTGTTTCATTCATTCCTTACAGCACTCCTCACATCACCGCCAAGTGTGTGTGTGTGTGTGTGTGTGTGTGTGTCTCTCTCACACACACACACACACACACACGCACACAAAGAGAGGTGTGTGTGTGTGTGTGTGTGTGTGTGTGTGTGTTGCCAGCAGGTTGTTAAAGGACAAACAGAATAGACGGTGTTTGGTGTGTGAGGTGAGCAGAGTAAACACCTAGAATCACTTCACACACACACATTAAACTTTCAAAATGCCACACACACACACACACACACACACACACACACACACACACACACACACACACACACACACACACACACACACACACACACACACACTTATATAAACGGTTTAGTGCTGTTTGTTTTCTTCTCTTTGACTTGCTGCAGTTTCTCATCTGAATTAATAACTCAAGTCATCAAACATAAATAACTCAATATGTTGAGACTAAACAGCCGTCGTGATTTTTTCTGTTGAAATGATTTAATAATCACAGTAACACAAAACTCACGTCTGGTTTTTAAGAAGTGTAACATTGCAGATATTGTGCAACAATAATAAATAATGATCTGCCGCTAAAAGTGAATAATATGCCCATTTTGCCGTTTGCACACAAAGAATTCCACATTTTTTAAGCATTTTTGGTAAATGGAACAAGATGACATTAAAATACAAAAAGGTAACACAAAAATAAACTCTGCACAGACTCTGCTTTGTATTAGATTTACCCTTGTTTTCCACTTAATATAAAACTGTATGTTGTGTCCTCACTGTTTGTTTAGTTTTGCACGTTTTAATTGCCAAATTTTCCCCAAAAAACAAACTGATTGGTTTATAGAGGATGAAGAGCAGCACCGTCTCTCCTCTTCCTCTCTACACATTCTGATTATTTAAGGACCTCCGGTTCTGAAACATGAAGTCAAAGCTTCCTGTTAAAGCTGCATTCTCTCTGCTGTCCACCAGGGGGCGACTCCTCTGGTTGTATAGAAGTCTATGAGAAAATGACTCTACTTCTCTCTTGATTTATTCCCTCAGTAAACATTGTAAACATGAGTTTATGGTCTCAATCTCTAGTTTCAAGTCTTCTTCAATACAGCATGATGTTCATTTAGTAAATGATGCTCCATTTAGAGTCAAACAGACCATAAAGCAGGGGATGCTTTAGGGCGGGGCTACACACTGATTGACAGGTCCACACCAGAGACGTATACGGATGTTTACGCTTCAGAGAATGTATCTTAGCCTCAAAGGCTTTGAAAAGTTTTGGAACTTTATTGGTAAAAAAGGTGCATGAACTAATTCCATTGCATCGTGATGGAGGTTAAAAATCCCACGGACTGATATCTCAACCCCCCCGATGAATAAAAGCAAACGTCTGGAGAGAAAGAGAGGAAGAAGTGTTGAAACGACAAACACAAACCTCTCCTCTGTCAGTGAAACCAGCTCCTGAACGCTCTGAAGCTTCAGCGAGTGAATCAGTGTCTCTGCAGAAGTTTGACGAGATGAAACCAGGTCCAGATGTCGCCGTGGTCCACCCCCCGACCCCCGACCCCCCCCCCCCCCTCCAAAGTAAATGTTTAGCTAACAGCCTAAACTCCTCCACATCTGGACGGCGTCGTGGTCCAATCAGTCGTCCGATCTGCATCCTCCATGTTTATTTGATGAAATTAGTCGTGTTTGCTCACCTGGAGAAAAACCAAAACACAGGCCTCAGACAGGAAGCTGTGTGTGGCCTCAGACAGGAAGCTGTGTGTGTGTGTGTGTGTGTGTGTGTGTGTGTGTGTGTGTGTGTGTGTGTGTGTGTGTGTGTGTGTGTGTGTGTGTGTGTGTGTGTGTGTGTGTGTGTGTGTGGTTCGGTCCAGTGTAAACCGGCCTTCTGATTGAGGCGACCTGTCTTTCGTCCGCGGTTTGATTTTGATGTGTGGAAACGAGGAAGTGGCGCTCCGGTACGCTGGCCTCTGATTGGTCAGCCGGCCTCCACAGAGTCTCTCTCTGTAAACATGTTGGGCGGTCTGAGCAGAGTCGCTCCATCAGTTCTGAGTCATTGTGTTTCTATCAGGTCCTCAAAACGTTCCTCTTTTATCAATATTCATCATATTTGTCGATGTGAACAGTAGCTCAGGTCGTCTTCACACCATCGCTGCTTTAAATAAAAGTAATATAAATATCTTAAACTTTAGATTTGGACTTGAATCAGACTTTTAAGTCACAGATATCAGGACTTAATTATGTATCTTTGTGCAATAAATCCCCCTCTGCCTATTTGAAAAGTCTCATTCAATATTTAAATTAAGTTAGATATAAAACATCTTTTCTCCACCTCAGGAAAAATGAATAAAAAACACTTTAAACAAATTTTAAAGACACATAAACTACACTATCACTTGAATTATTCAATTACAGATCATATTTAAATACATTTTCATTCAGAAAAGGTGTAAGTGATAAAATATACAAACTTTCTGTTGCATCACACTGAGGTTGTTATCCCTTTGATGGTTGAGGTCAATATGAAGACACTTATTAGCTTATTAGCTTTAATTAGCTAAAAATGTACGTTTTTATCTCCAAATGTTTTGTCGATTCAGTTACCTTAAAACGTCAAACATCAATACTGCAGCATACATGAGCATAAACACTTAGAATATACAGCATTTTGTCTTTATCTCCCATCAGTAATGAGGCCACAGGTCGTCTTAAATGGATGTTTTTATGAATGCACACGGTTGTATCAGAGCTGACTGTATCAAATAGTTCACCGATAAAAATATCATTTACATGTTTGACAATTTGTTTATAGATTCTTTAGAAACAGGATGTCTTAAAAATGTACATTTGAGTAAATATTTTGCAGCCAAATCAAATAGTTTACAGGATATTATACCTTTGTTTCTTTATGATACATTTAATACTGAACTTCTTTCTTTACAGGGTTTGTTTAAAGGTAATAAAGTCGTCCATGAATGTGAGATATGAGTTGATTACAGTTCCTCCTGAGCAGTGAGGAGGTTGCTTTATGGCGTTTTGCTGTTTACAAAACGCTGTTGTCGTCTTGATTCTTCACGGTTCATTCTGTTTCTGCGTCCTCTGGAGTCTCAGAGAATAATGAAAACGAACAACACGTCGTTCATGATAGAGAATAAAGGACGCTCGACACACCTCGGTGCACCGTGTGTTTCTGTAGTTTGATTCAGAACAACAGCGCGTCTTAAAAACAACCATCCAGTCCGTCGCGTCACATCGGCTTCATGAGAGGAAACCTCCGAGTTAAACTTTCATGACGATCCAATGAATATTTCAAGCTCATCATCTTAACAGCTCCGTGTGTCGGATCCATTCAATCAACGTCTCGCATCTTCATTTTTAGTTGTAGCTTCTGGATGTCAACATCGATCAGCCGATTACGGATCTCAGAAAAGCTCCACTTAGTCTCATCCAATGAGAGATTTAAATCTGTACAAACAAAGAGAATAAAGCAGAAACCTCTGCACATGTGGAACGAATACAATGAGCTCATCTTTTTATAAAAACTGCTTCAGACAGACTTGTGAGACCTTTTATTCTTTACTGTCCCATTAACTGTAATGAATGTGTTTATTTGCATATTTAAATGAGAGAAATGTTCCTGTTGGCTGAGCACCGACGGGCCTGTTCCCTCATTAAACCACAGCTCCACTCCTAACTATTATTTATTGTTCTGGTGCACACACAAACAAACACACAAACACACACACAGAGACGCACATTATTACACAAACATGGCTCTGGTGTGTCATTCTGTCCTCCAGATATGCTGTGCAGCCCCGAGGTGACGAACACACACACTGTTTCCCCTCCTGTTTATTCTATTGTCTTTATTTCTGGATTCAGCCCGAGGCCTGAAGCAACCTGCCATCGCTCCACAGCTCTGTGTGTGTGTGTGTGTGTGTGTGTGTGTGTGTGTGTGTGTGTGTGTGTGTGTGTGTGTGTGTGTGTGTGTGTGTGTGTGTGTGTGTGTGTGTGTGTGTGTGTTTGTGTGACACTGAACACTGCAGGACTGCGTGTCCTCGAGGCTGCTGAGCGTCACAGTGATTGTGTGTTTGTCAGTGTCACACATCCATTGATCAAACCAGTGTTAGTATGCATGTTTATTTGTTGGTATTTCAGTGTGTGTGTGTGTGTGTGTGTGTGTGTGTGTGTGTGTGTTTGTTTCCTTGTGTGTGTGTGTGTGTGTGTGTGTGTTTGTGGCTGCAGGATAAATTATTGTGACCACTCACTGAAGCTCCCCCAGAATGACCTTTTTAAAAAGGCAACAAAGCAGCAACACACAAACATAAATAATGTTCCATATTCATCAGATTTAACGTCGACAAACACTGCAGCTCGTTAAAATGTGAACATCTTTTGAAGCAGAACGGAACCACGAGGTTAAAGGAACAGTTTTTATCGTGGATAGACGTGCATCCAGAACCGCGATGAGTCCAGGATGTGATTAGCTTAGCTTAGCACAAATACATCCGTCATGTTCGGACATAGTTCTAACAAAAACGGTTGTTATATCCTGCTACGACCGCCAACATTTGGGGCAAGCTATGCAAATAGTAGCTATCAAAGTCAAAGTACTCTCATTATATACAGATTATAATCTGACTTTCATATCCGTAGTACTTTTAATTGATTTCCTAACCCTTAAAAACACAGGTTTTCGGTTTTTAAAGAGCTAAAATGTGTTATCTAGGAGGCTAAAATCCCTTAGCTGACGTATTGATTAGCTGAACCAATTGGAGATATCTAAAGAGGTTTGTCATATTTTAAATCATATTAGCCTCATTGGTCAAGGAAGTGGTTAGCCTAGCTTAGCACAAAGATTTGAAGCGGGGGGAATCTGCTAGTTTACGAGCTAGAGAACAGTTGTCGTTTTCAGCCGTAAATCTTAATAAACGGAACCCTTACGTCCTGGTGAGACCGCCAACAGTTGGGGCAAGTTATACCAGATAATTATGCTCTAAATATATACAGCTTGTATTCTCACTTTAGTGTAGTATTTACTGGTTTACTAACTTGATAACGAGCTAAAGTTTGTTAGCTAGAGAGCTAACATCACGTAGCTGACACATTAACTATCTGTGCCAATGGGAGACACTAAATCCACTGGTTAGTCGTTTTCTTTCCAGAGATGAGACGATGATATCAGTCTCATAGTTCCAGGATGTGTTTAGCCTAGCTTAGCACAAACGCTACAAACTAAACAAAACACCCCAAAAGCATACATTTTCACTTCTAAATGTCTGTTTTTTACCATTGATCAAACATATGAGGTACAACACAGTGTTTGTTGGTGTATTTGTGTACTTTTGACGAAGCTACGCTAGCTGTTTCCCCCTGCTTCCAGTCTGTATGCTAAGCTAGGCCCGATCTCTGTACCTCATACACATCTTTACATCTAACCATGAGAAAGAAAGGCGAATAATGGTAGCTAGATCTATAAACTCTGACCCGTCCCCCCCCCTTTGTTTCTGTATCTGCTGTCCTAATAGCTTATTGACAGCCAATCAGCAGCAGCCTCAGGCGAGATCGTTCACCAATCACCAAGTAGGACAAGGTCATCCAGACTGCAACCATCCACACGCACCCAGAGCAGCAACACATGACATGAACAGTTCATTCAGTGTGGAGCTGTTTTAGGGTTTTCATCGTTAAATATTTGTTTATTTTCGTTGCTGGTAAAATCGCTGACAAATCACAGCTGTGGAAACGGCAACATTTCAACTGAATTTATTTCATATTTGTACAAAATATCGTTGTTGAAATGGCAAATCTAAAGTAAATAAATACACCTCAAAGCTCACGGATTAACATGGTGTATTTGCTTAAACTTTTATCTGACTTAAAGGGTTCAGGTAGATTCATGCTGAAACTATTCCTTGATGAGAGACAGAAACAGGCTAGCTTTTCCCCTCTGCTTCCAGTCTTTATGCTAAGCTAGGCTAACCACATAGTGACTCCAGGTCAGAGCTTAACACACAGACATGAGATTGTTGTTGATCTCATTTTTCACTCTCAGAAAAAAAGCTTTCCCCCAAAAATGATTTTAACTGTATACGTCTTCAATCAGTGCATCAGCTTTTAGTACAACATCACAAAACATGTTCATTTCTTGTTTACCAAGTTATAAGCAGCATGTAGTTTATATGTTTTAATAGGTAAATGTACGGTGGATTTAGGGGACTATATGTTTCTATCAAAATGTAACACTCATTTTAACCAACATTTCATAAAATCTGCTAAATAAAATGCTACTTTATGTGCGTTTCCATCCACTACTGATGTGTGAATATTAGGAGTTGGTTCATCCAGAGCTCATACCATTGCAAAGAAATCACATAACTAAAAGATGACCATACAACCTCAAACTGGAGGTAAAAGAAATGTGGAAACATGATGGAAATCAGGATTAATTCAGGGTAAAGTCTGTTTCTTTGCATGTAGTCGCATTTTGCTTTAACGTCACAGCAGCTTTTTCATCTCAAACGTTTTCCGACAATTTGAGTGTTTTTTTCAGAATTATTATTTTGTTTATTCTGTCAAATTTTAAAGTGCACATTAAAAAACAGTCGATGAAAATGCACCTAGTTTAAGCTTGTGAGGTTGAGAGTCAGGGACCAAACCTGTGAGCTTTCTTTCCTCTGGCACATTAACACCTCCTACAGAGCGATGGATGATGAAACAGAGAGGCGACACTAAGTAGAGACGAGCCATGATCCGTATGAAACGACCTGGAAACACCTGATCCTCTAACACACACACACACACACACACACACACACACACACACACACACACACACACACACACACACACACACACACACACACACACACACTTCTTACCTGCTGCGCTGATGAAAGTTTTCTCTGCTTCATACAGTTTTTCTCAGATTAAACACACGTGCACACTAACTTATGCTGTCTATCAAACAACACACACACACAAACACACACACACACACACACACACACACACACACACACACACACACACACACACACACACACACACACACACACACACACACACACAACACACACACACACACACACAGCCAAGTGTCAGATCTTGAGAAGCCTTCATCTGTTAATTAATGAAAGTCTGGATCCGACATCAGAGGACACACACACACACACACACACACACACACACACACACACACACACACACACACACACACACACACACACACACACACACACACACACTCATATCACAGAGTCTCCTGTGATACCCGGAGTAGAGCAAAGTGGTGATCAAGGCAGTGTGTGTGTGTGTGTGTGTGTGTGTGTGTGTGTGTGTGTGAGATGGCGACCACACACTCTCACACACACACTTTTTCCAGCGATCTCTCTCTCAGCTGTTTCCATCCTTCAGCGCCTGTGTTTTGACCTTTAACCTCTCCACCTCTGACCTTGTTTTCATGACCTCAACCTGCAGACGGCTTCTGGCAAAAAAGTTGAACTTTTGCCTGAATCCAACGTGCCGTCGTTTGAGTTTATAAAGTGAAAGTGTTTTTAACGTGAGACAGAAGATAAAGGGATCGTCTTTCCAGGGTTGTAAAATAAAAAACATTCTAAAATAATAATCCTTTATTAGTCCTGCAGCAGAGAAATTTGCAAGATTATCTTCCTGTTCTAATATGCTTTAACTACAAATCCTACAAAACACAGGCTGTTCTCATACAGCTGTCGTAGCAATAACTATGAAAAAAAATCTGTAAAATTCGTATGTATCCCATGAATCCATTCATATGTAAACAATGGAATAGTGAACCAGGAAGTACAAAGAGTGATGAAGTCCATGTGGGATGGTTGAGTCTAAAAACACCTACATTTATCCAGGAAACCGCTGTTAGAGTCTTAACTTGACTTAACTTCTGTACTTAAGTAACGACACTATTATAATCTTTAAACCCTTTAAACCTAACTAATTATTGCACAATCTTTTCCTTAAAAGAGGACAAATTAAGTTGTTTCCTGTGAAGATGATGGAAGTTTATTTTGAAAAGAATTGATGCATGTTACAAGCTAAAATCAAGCTGAAAGTGTTGCTGGACTTTCGTAGGAAAACACGAAAAATGAGGAGTAACATATGAAGCATGCGTCCTGAATCCTAAAACACCAGCAGGTACGAATACACCAGCCGAGTTTACGTCTAAAACGTTTCTGCTTTATCAAATGAAACAACGCAGATTCTGAGAATTATTATGGGACATTGTAAACAAACGTAACTGGATTTATACGCTTAAACACAACTGAACCGTCTTAGTTAAATAAGGATGATAATGATTTGTTTCGTAACACGATACAATTTCAGTTGGATTCTATGTCATTGTTGAGGTGCTGGTTTGATGATGAGATTCCTTCACATCTATGATGATGGATCAATAAAGGCCCCAAATGTCCCTGTTAGCTTTCTGATTTCACTGTGTTGGGAAGGAAAATGAGATAAATCAATAAAGAAATAAGAGCAACGACCTAAAGCTATTTTTTAATAAAATATGCTTGTTGTGTGAGCTTGGTGAAATAGTTTTACTGTCCTATCTACGAGGACATTTGGGACGTACTCTTTAGTAAAAATAACCTCCATTTATGTTGATTTCTTTTCGCTGGATGAAAACTCGAGTTGTGTTTCAGGAAAGGAAACTTTTTTTTTAGCAGATTTTATTTTCCAAGTCTGGAAGAGAAGTCAGAATATTTAGTTTATGACTGAGTGGTGAAATTACCTGTAATCTTGTCATGTAATGTATGTCCACTGCAGATGTATTTCTATTGTCTATTGGGGACGTTATGTGCGTGACACGTAATTAAAGAAATCCATCAAGCTCCTCAGAACATTGTGACTCTGAAGGATTGAACGGATGTCTCAGTCTTCCTCTCGCTCCACTGACGTCTTCCTTTTCATGTGAATTTGCACAACTCTTCCTGATGTGCAGCGTTGTGTGGGCAGCTTCCTGCTCTTCACTCTTAAGTATCGGCTTCCATCTGCATATACGGAAAGGCTGGTGTTGGAGCTTGATGTTTCAGAGGACATGTTGAAGTGAATCCGATGTTTTTTTCCCCCCGTGAGAAAACACGACTGAACACTGAGTGATAATGACGGCGCTTGTTCATCGTGTGAACGGGGGATTATATAAAGGAAGTGAACAGAGACGTCTTTTCTCTGCGGTTTAGTCGAGCTGCTCTTCTCGCTGTCCTGCACCGACACACACTGATAATACAAACTGACTTCCTCTCTGCTGAGGGATGAACGGAGAAAGAATCAGCAGACAGAATCAGACTTTTCTTCTCCTTCAGCAGCTGAACAACAATGATTGCTGCAAATAAAACACACAAACCTCCTCCGGATGCATCAATCTGCCGACTAACAGACACACAAACACAAACCTCAGCTGTGTTTGTTAACATGCATGTGAGAGATGTTGCACATCTGTTTGCTGCATGTTCACCCCCTCCCCCCACACACACACACACACACACACACACACACACACACACACACACACACACACACACACACACACACACACACACACACACACACACACACCCTCAGGGCAGCAGCACATCATGGTGTCTGTTCATGTGTGTGTTGACGTGTCCTCTCTAATTGTCTCCCATCACACTCTGCTGCTGTTCTCTTACAGCTGGATGGATGGATGGATGGATGGAGATGCTGGTTGGCTGTAGACTTTACAAAAGGCTTTTTTTCATGTTTGCAAGGTGTGTCTCCTAGTTTAACATGCATTTAACCCTCTGAAACCCACACAGTTTCATGGTATTTTACTCCTGTATCATTTTTCCTCTTTGTGATCTTCATTTCCACTAAAATATTCCTCTATGGAAACAGAACAATCATGACTAGAAGTAAAGAGAACTCAAACATGTCTTTAGTGCAGAATAACACAGTTATAAGGACATAAATCATTAAAAAAAAGAAAAAACGCAAGTTGAATTTCTTTAATAATTTATCTTCCAAAATTGGAAACAAGTGTTACCAATGCTAGAAAAAGTAATGGGGACTCTATGTGTTATAAATATTCAACTTTTTACATATTTACAACCTCTACTTCCAGCCTCTCCTCTCTGCTCTGTGTTCAGCTGAAGTTTCATTTCTTTTTGTCACATGACTGTTGGTCTCAACAGTCTCATGGACGGGTCAGACAAAGACAGGACTTTCATCCAGGAGACCAGAGTTTGTGTCCCACAAAATGTCAATGTGGAGTTGTTTTAACTGAATGTTTCATACTGACGTCACAGATTTTATTATTTTAAGCCATTCCATGATAGTCTCCTAAAACCTAACAAAGCTGTTTTTTAAGTATGTGTAAAATGCCGTTTACCACGTGGTTTAAAACTGTGACCGTTATGTTAAAACAATAAACTACAAAAATGTGGTCGTTTGGTCGAAGGACGTTTCTGTCAAAGAAACTCTGAATTTGAGTTTGACGGATCCAACAAGGTCTCCTACTTTTAGAATAAGGACCTTTACTGTCTCTTTGGTTGGATGTGGAGGATTCCCTTCATTTAACGTTCAAAGGTCCGAGGATGACAGTCATCTCAGAAAGTGACGAGAGACGCAGTGGAGAACAAAGGAGAACTTCTATCAGGAGAGTTTTTTAAGAGCGGCGATGTGTCAGTTTTATCCGGCAGCAGTTTATGACCTTCAGTCATCCCTGCAGCGTGGAGAATCACGTTAACAACCCAAACGCCTGTCAGTCTCCACCGTCACACTCCTCCTCTTCTATCTTCCTCCCTTCTCCTCTCCCTCGGGCTTTGATTCCTTTCTCCTCCTCCTCTTCCTCCTCCCCCTCCGGAGGAGATCGTCCCTCCGTCGGGTGAAAGGACGGACAGAAAGATGAAGTGAAGCTTGCAGCTCTTTCTTCCTTCGCTTCGAGTCAAGGTCGCGGTGCCGATTTTAAAGAAATTTCTCCTCTCTGGAGATTATCGGCTCTGAACTTGAGTCTTCAGGGGGATCAGCGTCCGGAGTCGGGAGGGACACGGTGATCCCTGTCCTCCAGAAACCCCCTCCCATCACCATCACCACCACCACCACCACCACCTCCAACTCCTTCTCCAACTCCCAGTGCAACTGGGAACTTTTACACTTAATGTAGACTTCTTGAAGCTTAAAATGCACTTCATATATATTGAATTTAAAAGTCATCTGAGACAAATTCGTGATTTTGTGCTTAACTTTACTTGACAAATGTTGATGGAAACTCAAAAAGTCATAAATGTTATTGGCTTGCACAAAACAATGGGTGGCTGTTGCAGAAAGAGGCAGATGACTAAATATTAAAATGGTTTTTTTTCACAGTTCATGGGAACTCACAGACAAATTCTGAAAATTTTGATTAAAAGCAGCTGCTGTAGCTAATATTCCTGATTTTTTTAATAAATACACAGCAGACGGCAATTATTGATAAAGCATATGTGTGTATTTGGGTAAAATTTGAGTTCAAATAGTTCCATTCATAGATTTAAGGGCTTGGAATAAGAATGCCAACTAAGTAAAATACTATAAAAACAATGTAACATAAGTATGGAAAAAACGTCACAAACGTCACTCATGTAATTTCAGAATAAATCAAAAATACTTTTGGTTTCATATTGGACACTATCACAGGTCTCCAGGGTGAAAGTCTTAAATTCATCCCTACATCTTCCTCACTTTTTATTTAACTTCACTCTGAGTGTCTCTCGTTATTCTACGTCCCTAGCTCTGAGCGTAGAATATTAATATCATTTTTTTAAACTGTACCTTTCAAAACTGAGTTTATAAACTGCTTTGACAGAAAAAGCAATAAAACAACAGAAGCTCAACAGTAAAGCCAAACAAAGCAAGACAAACTAAGGTAAGAGTTAAACCCTGATAAAACAGTACAATAGATGAAACAATGAACTCAATCAATACAATAAGAACAAACTATGAAACTTGGAAATACATATGTATAAAAATAAGATACAATAATAAAATAAAGCAGTAAAAAGAAGACATCAGATAAAAGCTTGTCTGTAAAAATGTGTCTTAAGAAATGATTTAACACTGAAACATTTTAATTTTGTGTCATTAATTAGATGTTTACATTCTTCTTTAAGAAGAACAGACTTCATTCTGTCTGTCAGACAGGAAGCAGCAGTTCAGTACGTGTTCTTCAATAAGACGAAGGGCTTTAATAACGGCTTCACCTACACACACACACACGCACAACACACGCACACACACACACACACACACACACACACACACACAACACACACACAACACACACACACACACACACACACACAAACATGTTGCTTACTAGCTGCTTATCGCCTCTCGCTAAGCCTTCGGATAGAAGATATTGTGGACATTCAACATTTTCTGGAGGCAGCTTCGTTTCCAGCAGTAAAAGCAAGATTTTTGTGCAACTCTAAGCAATTACTACTCTGAACTTCCTGTCACTCCCCCGTTCATCCTTTACATTTAATTCCTCCCCGCTGTGCCTCATCGCCGATGAATCAGAGCAGCAGTCTGAAAAGTTTTCTCTCCTCGTTATTACACCGACAATAAAAATGTTTAGCAAACACATTTGTGGATTAGCAGGTTTTTATTACACGTGTATTTTTAAGCATTTTTGCAGAGAGAGTTTACATGGAGGTTGAACAGGTGTATCAAGAGACAGTTTGAAGGGTAATATATTTCCTAAAATACCCTCCAATCCAGAACTTGTCAATATTACCAAATACCATTTCTGGGGCTTCTAAGCTTCAGTGTGAAATATTTGACGATATTCAAAGCTTCGAGGGGCAATTTGTGTCTGAGTAAAAACCTCCCCGTGCCGTCATTAGTTACTTATATTATACTTTACTTTGCAATTATTATCTAATGAGAGATGAGGAAAAAAATCTGGATTTTCTTTTTTATTGAAACAAAAACTGCCAGAAATGTGATTTTTTCATTTGTAGGCCTATAAACAAATTAATAAAACAAATATACAGAAGTCTATGCCATCAAATAAAAAATGTTTACACATTCACCCTCTACACACAACAACCAGCGCTATCCGTCTGAACTCATAATTAGAGGGAATAATGTACAGCGAGCCGGCCGTTATTGTGGATATAAACCTCGTCAGGGTGAGCAGGAACCGGCAAAAAGCATAAAAAAATACATGGGGTGAAATAACCCTTTGACAACTGTCATACTGGAGCTTTTAAAGATCTAACCCTCTGTTGGCACTGAAAACATTTTTATGTTTCCGTGCCAGCGATTTCTGCGGCTGGAGGCATCATGTTTTATCTCAAGAACGCCAGAGAATTTCTTCAAATTTGGCGCAAACATCCACTTTCATTCATGGATGAACTGTTTAGATTTTGGTTGTCAAAGGTCACTGTGACCTCTCAAAACATGATTCTTTTGCCATCACTCGTGAAATCATACAATGCCAATTTCACACAAAGGTCTTATAAGATAAAGTGATATAAAGACATAAAGAACAACTTGGGCATTTAAATAAAAGCAAATGTTATTATTGATGTTTTGTTTTTTTAAACGTATCGCATAATGTATTTCAGTAACCTGATGAAAACTGCAGAGAATACCATCAGATTACCATCGTATTTTAGAAACGTGAACAATGTGAACTTCTTTTGTTTACGCCTTTTCATAAACCGTTGAATCGACAGGTCACCTACAAATGAACTTATGGAAATAATAGCAGGTTACAGTATCATATGTGTGTGTGTGGGTCTATCATGGTGGTCACACCAGAAGGTCTGCCTCTGATGTTGCAGTCTGACCAGTCCATCTGCCACACACACACACACACACACACACACACACACACACACACACACACACACACACACACACACACACACACACACACACACACACACACACACACTCATTGCCAGCTGTCACACAGCGGTCCCAGGGTACCTGACCCATATGCCTCCTTCAACACATGGACACATATTCATGCACAAACACATACACGCTGTAAATTGAGGTAAAAAACACACACACTTTGAAATGTACAGTAAAGTGAGTCTGTTAAATAGTAATAGAAGAATATGAAATGATAACACTTTGTGTCATTCACAGTGTTTACAACTTTTATTTCACAATAACTTTCTCTAAGTTTAAACCAATACTTCGTTTTGTTTCCTGAACCTAACGTTCGTTTTGTTGCATGATCTTAACTGTACATATGTTTTTTTGCAAAACCTTACTAAGTGTTTTTTGTTGCCTAAGACCGAGAGGTGAAACCTAAACCTCACCTTTGTTTTTTACGTATGTCGTAATGTTCCTGTACACAAAAACCAACAGATTGCATTTCGTGACTATTTCATGAAAAGATTTCAGGCTGTGGCTCAAAGACGTACTGCAGATATAAATATTAAATAAAAGTCTATGGAAAGAAATGGAAGAATTAAAAACCCTAAAAAACATATGCAACCCACCGTGGGTCCAAACTTAGTCTTTGTGAATGACTTACATAGTGTGTCCCCCCTCTAAACAACCTTTTTCTAAACGTGTCCTCACAAAGTGTAAAAAATCAACTGGTCCTCACAAAGATAGAAGGACGAGATACACACACACACACACACATATACATACATACACACATGACCTACTGGCCTGACAAGTGAAACTCCACCGAGTTCAAACACACACACAGAGGTAAATGTAACATGACAATGAACCTGAGTGACACACACACACACACACACACACACACACACACACACACACACACACACACACACACACACACAGATCGCAGTAATATTAAAGGACTAAACTTTATTTGGGAGTCACATGGCGCTTCAGGAACAACAAAGGTGTAGATGTCCACTCCCTCCAACACACACACACACACACACACACACACACACACACACACACACACACACACACACACACACACACACCTCTTCCTGGTAATCTAATATGAAGCAGGTTTGCGTTTGCGACACCGTGGCCTCAAATCAGCTCTGACAGGACGGCCGCCACTCGCTCTCTCACACCCCGAGGGTCTGCTGTGTGTGTGTGTGTGTGTGTGTGTGTGTGTGTGTGTGTGTGTGTGTGTGTGTGTGTGTGTGTGTGTGTGTGTGTGTGTGTGTGTGTCACCGTGCCCACCGGTCCAGCCTCCAAAGTCTGCTAACAACTAGCTGATGTGTGTGTGTGTTTGTCTGTTTATACCCTGTTTATGCGTTCAACAAAGGTGTTGTCTCGACTCTTTTTAGTTTTTGTTTCCATTTATGTTTGTGTATTTTATCTTTATTTAACCAGGAAGTCCCTTCAGGATTCAAGTCTCTTTTTAAAGAGAGACTTGGTCAAGGAAACAGACAAACACAAAAATCACAACACAATAAAATATAACATTTACAAACTGATAAATACAGCTGTTAAACACAGTGACCTATGACATGCCTCTATCACAACATTCTAAATGAGTTCATCAACAGATATGAACATTTATATCCATAAATCTTTTTGTAAATTATTCTATGTTAAAGTAACATAGAGGTAAACCGCTTCTCTCCAGATCTCCAGTTATATGAAAAGGAACCTCTTTTAGGAGCGTTGCTGGTAAAAAACAGAATTATATTTGCGTGTTTTTATTGTATTTTTATTAGATATTTGTTATTTGCTAGATGCATTTGTCCTTTATTTGTTGCCGTTGTTGTATTGTGAGTTTAGGGAGTGATTGAGCTGGATGATATTTATTAGAATAATAATGTTATACATTTTACAGACGTACTGTCAATGACACTTGGACTCCATCTCACTTGTAATGTGTTTGATCGTCTCATTCTATTCTGTTCTCACAGTATCTTTTATCACTTTTTACTGCAGGATGATCTATAATTTATTATTACAGCACGGCTGTTTTATAAGAGTACGGTTGATGGTGGAATATACACTTTATTTACTTAATGCGTTTTCGTAGCAAATGTAGGACTCAGGACAGAGACAAGAAAGATGGAGTGTTTTTGAGACGGAGAAAGATCGATGGGGACGAAAATAAAGAGATTTTGGTAAAGTTTTTATTTTGGGGATTTTAGCCTTAACATCATTTCTTAAAGTTTTTAATGAGTTAGTGGAGGGAAAAAAAAGTTGTTCACGAACATATTTTGCTGTATTTTCCGTGAATTTAATTAAAACTGCACAAGTGCATGTGGAAGTATAATAGTGCTAAAAATAAGAGTGTACTTTTGATAGAATGGTGAAGCTATAGTATGTGAGAGTGTACCTGCATGTCCTGTCAGTGTTGTATATAAATAAGATATATACAGAGAGAAGAGCCACACACACACACACACACACACACACACACACACACACACACACACACACACACACACACACACACTCCCTGCTGAACAACGATGTACTGAAGGTGTGAGGACATTTCTATCTACACGCCTGCTGACTTATTGATGCCACTTGTCAAATATAAATGCGTCGTTGTGATCCAGCAGAGACACAGAGCCCGAGGAGAAGGAATGTTTTTCTTTTGTTTAAAAAAAAACAGACAAAAGAAGAAGAGACGATGTTTTCGGTTCTTCCCTCTGGAGCTTGTTGGGTTTTTTTTCTGTCTGATGTTCAGGGATGAGGAGGGGGAGGAGGAGGAGGAAGAAGAGGAGGAGGAGGAAGAAGAGGAGGAGGATTTCAAAGTGGCTTCCAGGCTGGAGAGTATTTTATTGAAGATATGTGGCGGCCATTTTGATGTCTTCTTTGTTGGTTCTTTTTTTAGCCTTTGGGGCAGCGATGGTTAAACTGTCACACACACACACACACACACACACACACACACACACACACACACACACACACACACACACACACACACACACACACACACACACTAGTTGAACTATAAAAGAGGAGAATGTTGGATATTTACAGATTTTTATGTTCTTTTTAGTCTTCTAAAATTTAATTTAATTTAAATATTTTGACCGTTTGCTTTCAATAAGTTCCCAGTTTTACATACTTTTAAGAATTTTAAATCTAGAATTGATTTCTTTGGAAAATGTGTTTTGTCTTCGTCAACTGAGATTTGTTTAGTTGATTTTTATGTTTGTAATGACTTATTTAAAAAAAGAAACTTACGAGCACATCTCTGGTAAACATAACTCACAATAGTGCTTTTGCATGATTCAAGTTTTAAATCAACTAATCGATCGATTAATAAACAATTGACAAAATAGTTAATTTACCATTATGATGCGTTCAAGCTCCATTTGGTAAATATGAGTGCTAGGGCGACGGTTAAATGATATAACTTTATCACGATGTGTTCAAATGGTATCTTGTAAACAGTTGTTTGAAGGAGATGTTTTTCATCAAACAGATATCAGAGATTAAATTATGAACCCTTCAACTTTAATATTTTGTTTTTTACATTGGTATTTAATTTGGTATCAAGAATCGTGAACTCATACTGGCCTAATGACATCACTAATGATGGCCTCCTTCACGCAGAGATTGTTCATGAGGGTTGAGCGTAGGTGGAATCTGATCTCCTCTGTGCTTTTGTATGTTTAAAGAAGTTCAGAATGGAGGACGTTATGCATGAATAAGTTGGTTTTAAGCCCTCTGAAAACAAACTGAACCACTGAGTGATTGAGTGAGTCTGCGGAGGTTTGTTCCTGTGGAGGCTGCAGGTGTGTTGATGAGTATTCAGACTCTAAAACAAACGGCAGGCGTCTCCGTCATCGCCGACGCCAGAGACTCTGAACCTGCTTCACTTTGTTAAATGAGACGTGAAGAGAGGGAAGGTGTGTGTTTCTCATAATGGAAGCACAGCTGATGACAGACGGCGTGTTGGAGCCCTGCAGCTGGAATACCAACACAGCTTTGGTTTTACCGTCTCGCCTGTAAACACAACATCTACCTCTCCACGCTCTTAAATCTGTCGTTTTCCTAATGGACTCTGGTATTGTTCCCCCGGTATCAACCAGGTCAGTGAGTTCCGAGGCGTCAGCCGCGGTAAACGTCTCACTCCACAGTCAGCCGTGGTGACACCGCCTTGTCAACACGCCAGCCAGCGACTCCATTTCCCAGAAAACACTGCTCAGAAGTGACTTCTCGGATAACGGCAGTAGGTGTCGGGGAGTTTAAGACGTGGTGACAGACGTAAGGGTCGTGATGGATGTGAGCGGTTCGTCATGGCGACAGCAGCCGTGCGGACGCGTAGCGACGGGTTTGTGTGGAGACGGAGACGGAGTGAGACGGACTGTTCTGTAACTACGAGTTCACAGGGTCGATGTCACGTTTTCTCCTGATTATCTATTGATTCTCAGAGTCATTATCCGTCTGTGATTAGGTTTTCTGTCTTTTTTAGGGTTTGTTGGACACCGTTACAAACCTTTAGAGATGTAAGCTCCTATTAACTGAACTGAACTTAACATAAGTATGGAAATGCCGTTATTTAAGTGGTCTTACTTGGGTATGTAAGTTATGTGACAAATAAACCAACGTTTTGGTTGATTAACTACGTAACAAATAAGTCAATGTTTGGGTTTAAATAACTACAGATGTAAAGTGACAAATTATGTCAACTTTGGGTTTAAATAACTTTGGAAGTGGCGTTACTGAAGTACAGACGTTATGTGACGAATAAGTCAACGTTTGGTTTTAAATAACTATGCAAGTTACGTGACAATTAAACCAATGTTTGGGTTTCAATAACTACGGACGTTATGTGACAAATAGGTCAACATTTGGGTTTAAATAACTTTGGAAGTGGTTTTACCGAAGTACAGAAGTTACGTGATAAATAAGTCAAGTTTTGGGTAAATATAAATACGGAAGTTACTTGACTAATAAACCAACATTGGGTTTTAAATAACTACGGAGGTGGTGTTATGTACTGAAGTAACGTGACCAATGAGTCAAAGTTTGGGTTTAAATGACTATGGATGTTTGAAGTGATATGACAAATAAGTATCCTTTGGGTTTAAATATGTATGAAAGCAGCGACCTCCTCATCATCATAGAAACTTTATTGACCTTCTAGCTCACTGGCCTTCGATTACGTTGAATACGTATGAATTGATTACATGGCTTATATGCAAATGAAAGTGCATAGTTTGTCGTAGGAATGTAGCCTTGAACATCATATGAGAAGTAATAGTTCATCATTTAACGGATATTTAACATCCTCTTTAAATAGTGGAGTGAAAACATCGTTCTGCAAAGAGAAGCTCAAGAAAAACATGTTTGTTTCTAAAGATTCCAACTTTGATGGAATGATGCAGCAGAAAAACAAACACAGAGTTCTGTTTGAATATTTAAACAAGTACAACACACACACACACACACACACACACACACACACACACACACACACACACACACACACACACACACACACACACACACACACACCTGACTCAGCACGGCGTCTCATTGAGCCCAAAACAACCTTCATCAAGTAAAGCTGAACACACAGCCTGAAGGCAGACCTCCTCCTCCTCCTCCAACACCTCCTGCAGGGCACTTCCTCCTCTTCCTCCTCCTCCTCCCTCTCTTCTTCTTATACTCATTCTCTACTTTTTCCTTATTCTTTCTCCTACCTCACCTCCTTTTCCTCCCTCCTTCTCTCCTTTTTTATAATGCCGTCTCTTTTAACTTCTCCTCTTCGTCTCCTTCTTCCTTGTTCTCTTAACTTCCTGCTCCTTTTCTGTTTAATCCTCCTCCCTCACTTACTTCTACTTTTCATTTCCCTCCCTCTTCTCCTCCCTCTATTATTCCCTTTGTTCTTCCACCTCTTCTCTTGTCCTTCCTTGTTCACCTCATTCCCTTCCTCCCTCTCGTCTCCTCGTTCATCTCCTCCCCCACCCTTTCTTCCTTCCTCTTACTCCTCTTCATCCCCCTTTTCTGCATCATCTCCTCCTTCCTCTTCAATTCTCCTCTCTCTCTCTTTATTTCTTTTCTTTCCTCCTCGTACGTGCCTCCTTCTCCCTCTTCCTCCTCCTCAACTTCACTTCTCTTCTTCCACTTTTTATTTTTCCCCATGTTCTCATCTCCTTCCTCACCCTCTTCATCCTCCTCCCCCCCGTCGCTCCTTTCTTCTACTCCTCACAACAAACACAGTCTGCTTCAGACTCCACCACCCACTGCTGCCTCCACCTCCTCCTGCACACACACACACACACACACACACACACACACACACACACACACACACACACACACACACACACACACACACACACACACACACACACACACACACACACTGGTGTCTGTAGGTGGCAGTGGTGGAGGTCAGAGGTCACCTTTTAAAGGAGTGTAAGGTTGCTTTGATCAAACACAGACCGGAGTGTTTGTGATGGAGATGATTTAAACCTCTTCCTCCTTTCTCTTCTTCTCCATCTTCCTTTAGTTCAATCACATCTCTTAGTTTCTTCTTCTGTGTTTTTTTCTCTGCGTCTCCAGCCCTCTTTCTTATTTTTCTTCTTCTTCTTCTTCTTCTTCTTCTTCTTCTTCTTCTTCTTCTTCTTCTTCTTCTTCTTCTTCTTCTTCTTCTTCTCTGCCCTCATTCTCTCTCTCCCTCTCTGTGTCTTTCCTGCCGGCTGCCTCGGGTGTATCCTCAGATGTGTGAGGGCCAAAAGCAGGGTTGTGTGAGGCTACTGTGTGTGTGTGTGTGTGTGTGTGTGTGTGTGTGTGTGTGTGTGTGTGTGTGTGTGTGTGTGTGTGTGTGTGTGTGTGTGTGTGTGTGTGTGTGTGTGTGCTGGCGGTGGGTTCAGAGCTGGTGGAATGTTCCGCGGGGCTCCACAGCCTGCGACTGGGAGAGATAAGGCACCGGACACACACACACACACACACACCACACACACACACACACACACACACACACACACACACACACACACACACACACACACACACAAGCAAACAGAGGATGATGCCAAAGACAGTTCCAAGTGCACACACACACACACACACACACACATGAACACACACATGAACACACACACAGCTGATCTCTCTCTCACTCTCACATCAGCTCGGATCAGTCAGTCGTTCAGTAAACAGGCGGGAGAACAAAACAACAAATTGTTTCGGAGATGAGAAATCAGGAGACATCAGAGAGAAAATCATATTTACAATTAGTGCTGAGATGATATAAGATGTTATCACGTATCGGGATTTAAAACGCTCAATAGGTTGATTGTGGTGAAGTTCAATTATTGGGATAATATAGTCATGAGTGACTTGAAAAACCTGTCTGATAGAGGTAACAATGTAACGCAACAACGTACCGCAACAACGTACCGCAACAACGTAACGCAACAACGTACCGCAACAACGTAACGCAACAACGTAACGCAACAACGTAAAGCAACAACGTAACGCAACAACGTAACGCAACAACGTAACGCAACAACGTAAAGAAACAAAGTAAAGCAACAACGTAACGCAACAACGCAAAGAAACAACGTAACGCAACAACGTAACGCAACAACGTAAAGAAACAAAGTAAAGCAACAACGTAATGCAACAACGGAACACAACAAAGTAACAACCGTTAATAAATAACAACCCCTCTTAGCAGACTTTTTCATGTAAGATTATTTAACAAAGTAAAGAACAACAATGTAAAACGTATTTTACTTTTTGTTTTACACAGGACTAAAACAGCAGTTTTCTGAGTGAAAGTCCTGAGTTTGTTTGACCCATCAACAACAGACATTAGAGGACTTTCTCACTTGCTATTTTACCAAATAACTCCATATACTACGTCAGTTACTATGACAAAATGCAAATGTGCGTTAACGTATAACATTAACAATTTTTCTACTGTCTGTTTTTCCAACAATAGGACAACATTTTCAATTGTACTCAAGAAATATGGAAATCTAACAGTCCGTTTACCATAAAATTTAGAAAGCTCAGCACATTTCATAAATCTTTTTGAAATTTTTACAAAACCTTTTTACTTCGGAGACTCCGTGACCTTTTACCAACTCTCCCTGAGGGCAAACGTGTCTTTTTATTGTTTCATCAGACGAGAAATCTCATAATCTAATTATCAGATCGCCATTAAAATTCAACGAGTACATCCATGTTTCCAAGAAGATAAAACCTCTTGTTTTTTAAAGCCCCCCGTGACCTTTCCACCTCTCTGCCCCGAGGTCACAACGGCCTCCTTCACACATGAAAAACACAAATCTAACGGGCAGTTTGTCTGGAACCTCAGCGAGCGCTCATGCTGCTCAGGACAAATTTACATATCAGCAACATGCTACATGTCGCGTTGGAACATGTAGAGATGGAGAACTACAAAAGCCAGAGGGAACGAATATACATAATAATATTTTGTTTTCTTTTGATCTGTGGCCTCTCTTAAAAGTTCAAACACACACTCAGTAATAGTGTGTGTGTGTGTGTGTGTGTGTGTGTGTGTGTGTGTGTGTGTGTGTGTGTGTGTGTGTGTGTGTGTGTGTGTGTGTGTGTGTGTGTGTGTGTGTGTGTCACACAGCAGCAGCTGTACACAGCGACACCCAATTTGTCTCCATAAAGCTCAAAGATCAGAAGAAACACAGCAGAGATTTAAAAAGAAAACATGAAGAGAGAGAAAGATTTGGGACTAATCAGGAGAACAGGAAGCGTCGCCGCGGCAACACTAACAACTTCCTGCTTCTATGTTGGAAAATAAACGAGAGAAGAGACTCTTCTTCTGTTTGTCTGACCTCAAACACGTTGATGCTGTTTACGTCTTCATCCTTACTCCATCCCTCTGGTCCTCCGTCACCTTTTAACTATTCAGTTTTCTTCCAACCCTCCGTCTCCATCTTCACTTCATCTTTCTTCAACTCCCTCCATCCCTTTTGTCCTCCATCTCCCTTCATCTTCCTCTCATCTTTCCTTCTCCCTTTGTCCTTCAGTTCTTCTTCCAACCCTCCATTTATCTTTCATCTCATTTCCCTCACCCTTTTTTTCCATTTCTCCATCTTTCTTCCTTCCTGTCGCTCCCTTTTATTCCGTCTTTCTTCCATCCCTCCCTATTCTCTTTACCTTTATCTCCTCCAACCCCCTCCATCCATTTGTCTCCATCCCCTTTAGAGCATCCCTTTTCTCCTCCATTGCTCCATCTCCATTTCCCCTTCTATCTTTCCTCCATCCTTCCAGCTCTCTCATCCCCCCATTTTTATTCTTTCCCTTCATCCCTTCATCTTTCTTCAATTCCTCCAACTCCCTCCATCCATTTTTTCCTCCATCCCACATCTTAATCTCTGTTTTTCCTTCTTATTCATTTTCAACTCCTCCAACTATCTCCATCCATGTTGTCCTCCCTCATCCCTCCATTTTTCTTCTTTTCTTCCCTCCCTCCATCTCCCTATTCCCTCTATCTTTCCTCCATCCTTCCATCCCCCATCCATCTCCATGTCCCTTTATCCATTCATTTCTTTCATCCAAACCCTAAACTCCCTTTCACCCTTTCCCCTCCATCCCTCTGCCTTTCTTTCATATCTTCATTTATCTTCCGTCCATCTTTTTGTTTCTTCCCTCCATCTCCATCTCCCCTTCATATTTCTTCTTTCTCTCTTCCATCTAACTTTATCCCTCCACCTTTCTTCCATCTCTCCATCCATCTAGTGGATGTTAGAGATCCATCTTCTATTCTGTCCTCTCCCTGATCGTCACTCATCCATCCCTCCACCTCACTTTAATCCATCGTTTAGTTTCTCTCTTATCCATCATTTCATTTCCTCTCCTTTTGTTTCTGTTCCCTCCATATTCTCTCCTCCTCCTCCTCCTCCTCCTCCTCCTCCTCCTCCTCCTCCTCCTCCTCCTCGCTAACAGGATTAGTGCTGCGTCTAACGAAGCGGAGGAAATAATTAGTCCTGTCACTGATAACATTTCCACGCTTCATTAGACGGCCACAAGTCCTGCTTCTGTTTCTCCTGCTCTGACTTTCTCCTCCTCCCATCGTCCTCCCATCGTCCTCCCATCGTCCTCCCTCTGTCCTCTGTCCTCCCTCTGACCTCGAGAGCACCATCCTCCCTCCATCTGTACTCCGTCCAGGAAAAAAAGAAACAGTTGAAACCAGAGTAGAAGTGAAGCTGTAGTTCCTCTCATGAGCTCTAACTGAAGGAAGGTGGTGACGTGGAAACCTTCAACGTCTCAATATTTCACAATACTAATAATCTTTTCCTGACTTTAGAGATCGTTCCCTCAGTGCATTCTGGGACATTCTTGGAGGACTGAAAGTTAACATGAAAGATGACGCTGCTCTTTAGTTTGCTCAACTTGTACAATAACTATATTTCAGATGATTCAAAGAAACCAAATATAACATCAAACTGTCGTTATGAACCTCTTAAAAACATATTTAGGATTAAATAGGAGAACGTCTTTGAGGCGTGTTTACCTTTACTGAAAGTTGTGAAGTATCTTGTGATTACAGTTGTTGTCTTTTAGTTTCTACAGGGTTTTTTTTTGGCATTTTGTTTGTAAGTGTTGTGCCGTTTAACAGCGCGTTGAGGATAAATGCCTTCTTTCATGTTACGCGTCTTTGGAGGCTCGCTTTAGGGTGCCAAGCTTGAGTTTAAACAAAGCTTGATTAAATCAATCAATCAATCAATCAATCAATCAATCAATCAATCAATCAATCAATCAATCAATCAATCAATCAATCAATCAATCAATCATTGTCACCTGCTGAATAAAAAACAACATGAATCTCTTTATTCCAAAATGACATTTTGGGAACTACTTCTCAGTTTGGACAAGATTCTGAACCAGGAATCAATGACGACATGAACTCATGAGTTAAATCTAAGTCGGGTTTGATAATTCATCAACCTTAAATAGAGAAACCCAAACCTCTTTGGACCTCACAGTTACATTTCACCCTCCTCCTTTCATTGGACTGACAGTTACCCTCCTCTCCTCACTTTTTAACGGATCCCAGCGCCGTTAAACAAAGACGTCCGTCTCTCTCGTCAGAAGACATCATTTCATGTGCTAATGAAGCTCTCTAATTACAGACGGCTCAATGAGATTCACAATAAGAAACAACAGAGTGAGAGTCTGTCGAGTGTTCGAGGATCATTACGGTAGTCTGCAAACACATCTGTTCTCTGTGTGTGTGTGTGTCTGTGTGTGTGTGTGTGTGTGTGTGTGTGTGTGTGTGTGTGTGTGTGTGTGTGTGTTGTATATTTTAATACCTGTGTTTGTGTGTGTATGTGTGACGGACCAACACACTCGTGCCCTCCTGTGAACCCTCCCATAATCGCTGTCAATCAAACCCTCCAAAACACACAAACACAACACAAAGGCTGTGCCCCCCCCCCCCTTCGAACAAAACCCACGGAGCGACACCTCGGCCTTCCAGAGAGACAAAAGCCACGGCGGTCTGAGTGGAAGGCGCCCGTCAGAGCCGCTGAATGGGCCCATTGTGGCGCTCTTTAGGCCCTCGTTGTCGGCTTAATTGGCCCCTTCAGTGGCGAGGTGGAGATCTCTCTCTGCAGCTGAAACTAACGCGTTGAAAAAGGGCAAAAGACAAAAGCGGCAGAGAGGTGGAGGGGTTCATGTTTACTGCACACAGACATGATGGGGTTTATGTTTAAGGGCTGCGAGGTTGGAGGCAGAAAGAGAATGTGTGTGTGTGTGAACTGTGTCTTTATGGAGGTAATAAAGTGTGTATTCATGCGTGAAAGTGCTTTTAAAGATGCACTTTATATATGTGGAAGTGAGAAAACGTTGAGGTGGCAGCTCATTTAAACAAAATCTGTATCAGCGAGACATAAATGAAGAAATAAAAACAAAAGAACTTAAGAAGGAGGTTTAGTCCTTTTTAGAGATGCAGCTAATGAGTATTTTTGTCTTTAAAACATCCACCAAATGTCCAAAAGACAAATATAAGATCCAGTTTTAAGAAGTGAAGTTAATTCTTCCTGTCTTGAAGCTTTATGGTCAAACAGACCATAAAGCAGGGGATGCTTTAGGGCGGGGCTACACACTGATTGACAGGTCGACACCAGAGACGTTTACAGCGTCTCTACATCACTCCTCCTCAGTCCATATATGGTCACTTCCTGTTTTACATTGGCTTGTACTACAAGTACAATACAAGTTAGTATTAGCCTGTAGGAAGATAACGGAGCTTGCAGATTTAGAGAGTGAATGAGGTCTTACTGATTTGTTTTATGTCTGGCTAAGTCTCATCGTGTTACACAGATGAGCGCTCACATTAATAACAGAGATGAAACCAATCATCCCCCTCATTTAACCCGTTAATCTAATGGTTCTAGGACCAGATGAGCCTCGCACACTCTGCAGGCCTTTAAATCCAACCAGATGCCCTCCTCCGGTAATCCGGCAGAGGGCCCGGTGATGAGCCCTGTGGAACCCCACCAGATCTGGTCCGGTGTCGGTTGGTACACGAGGCTTCGGGGAACGGTGGCCCAGCAGATGTCCAGCGTCGTCGAGTGCAACGGGCTGCTGGTGTTAAATCTGTTGTTATTTCAAACCAGCAGATTAAACAGGATTATATGAACGGGTTTTATCTGGTTCAACTGTTTTAGAAAGTGAGCAGCAGCTGTGAGTTAGCAGGAGGGTCACGGGATTGGTAATCAGAGTCCAATAATATGATGTATTTGTTCAGATGAGTCTGTGGGAATTACACTGTGAGACAATTAAAGGCGAGGAAATAGACTTATTTAAAGGATTAGTTTAGGAAATAAATGCTTAATTTAGGAGGAGTGGGATGAGAAGATATCAATATAAAAAATAAGCTCTATAAGTAACATGTATTTATTATTGTGTATAGGAACAGAATTGTAAAACAACAAAATGTTGCTCTCGGGAAGTTTTATTTATATATTATATGTATTTATTTGATAGGAACAGAGCATGTTAATGACCCTCATTATAAAATTACAGCATGTATAAAAGATGCATTAGCAAAAATGATGCTGTTGACAAGTTAATTGCACAAAACAAGTTGATGTAAATGCAACATTTTTTGAGTTTGATTAAGATTCCACAAATAAGTGAAAACAACAAAATACCTTCTGCATTTTCTTTAATGCACTGATCGAACAAGGTACAAGATCAGTGAGCTTTTAATGTGTTGGTGGGTGTATATCGTTGAACTTTAGACAGAGTAGTCTAATCCTGACACCAGGTCTGTACTTATAAAAGATTGAGCTGGATATGAATGTAACTCCCGTTCCTAATGACTCAGAATCATTAAAAATGTAATTACGATATCAGTTTAATGATCTGCCAGTTTAAATCTTATGGGCGATAAAGTTAATTGTATTCTGATTTGCATGTGGATTGTGCAACATCAACTTTGTTCTGTACTTCTGTAACAAGACGGGAAAAGATTTGAACTCAGATTCAGATTCAGTGGTATCTTGGTGTGTCAGCTCGCCTCGTTGGCCTCCATCTTTGTTTCAGCCAACAGTCCTGGTCTTTAACCCCCAACCTGCCAATCACCTCTGTGTGACACTTGACAGAAAAAGAAAATTCTGCTGTTTTAGATCGAGCACGTTGGCAAGCAGAGTAACTTATTGACAGAATATTTAAGTTTCTGGTTTGGTTTTGACCCAAAGTGACTTTTAGTCCGTTTGGAGTTCGAGGGAATTGAACCTTCACCCTCTGCCTCCCCGTGTCATCCCTTCGTATTATCTCCCTGTGAGGGGCTCTTTGGCTTTTGGCCCTGCAGCGGTTGATTGACACATAGAGGGGGCGGGGCTTCGGCTGCACTCTGACCTATAGCAGAGCTCGGAGCGGATGAGTGGCAGCTGTCAGAGTTAGTTTCTCTTGTTCCTCATGTCGGTTTATTCTCATTTAAGTCACAGTTTAAAAATGTAAATCTCGTGTTACCATCAGTTTGGTTCAAGCTGCTGCAGAAGAAGGTTTTTAAGAATTCATCAGCGTGGATTGTGTTTTTAGTGTCATCTCATGTTTCTTATAAGCCTTTATATGAAAAACAAAACTTACTTATAAGGTGAACTCAGCTAAACCTTGTTTAAAAAACACTTACTCCATTCAGACGAGCTCTCAGAAGGTAAAAATCTCTTCTTTTTTTAACTAATCCACTAAATAATTTGCATTTAAATTCAAATAAACTCAACGTTCACGTTCATGTTTGTGAACGCTGTCATGATTTTTAAAAAGGAAAGGATGTCTTCGTGTGCAGTGGATGAATAGATAATAGTCGAGTCAGGAGATGGAAACTGCTCCATCATATTTCTGATCTTCCCAAACTTAGTTCTTCAACATTTTGTTAAATATAAATATTGTATCACCTACTTTCATTATTGTCACAGAACTATTTCTGCCTTCGAGCTTTTTGAATTCAACCCAGATTCTCTCCTCGACTTCCTGTTGTTTTTATTTCTTATTCAATGTTTCATAATTTACATGGAGAGAAAAAAGCAGAGCAGTAAAACATATTTGGAGTTTCTGTTTCTGTCTTCTGATCACAACAGAGCGCCACATGTATGTTCACGTTTTAATTGCGTTTCCGTGACAACCCTGATGTTCCACTTTGTTCTGATCCCCCTCTGGGTGTTAACACACATTCCTGCACACACACACACACACACACACACACACACGGTTTAATTAAATCCATTAAAAGCCCTGTAGGCGCCGGGCGGCTCGGATCAATCCTCACCTGAACGGCCGCTGACTAATTGTTCCGTTAACGGAGGGTTAACGGACAGATCAAAGGCTCCGCCGGCGTAATGAGAGAGAGAGGATTAATGAGAAACAAAGCATGCTGGGAGTTTCTCCTCGCTGGAACATTAAATTAACAGAAAGACAGATTGGAGGATGTTTTTTCTAGAAGGGCTGTTAACCAATCAGGGCTCGTGTTAGGACTACATTTCCCATCAGGGACTACATTTCCCATTTCCTGTTGTCTTCCTGTTGACTGACGGGAATAAACATGTTGGACGTTTACATCTGGATTCAGCAATAAATCCTCTGAATGTTATATGACCTAGAGGAGAGGAGGAGGAGAGGAGAGGAGGAGAGGAGGAGGATGGGTAAAATGAAAGAGGAGGGAAAGAGACAAGGAGAAGAAAGGTTTTAGGAGTATTTGGAAAGGGAAGGAGGAGGAGGAGGAGGAGAGGAGGAGAAAGGAGAGGAGAGAGGTGGACCAGAAAATGGAATCAGAAGATTAACGAAATTAGACAATTAGAGATAAAAAAGGAGAGGAGGAGGAGGAGGAAGAGGAGGAAGGATAAAAGGAACGAGGAGGGAAGGGAAGGAGGAGAGGGAGGAGAAAATTGAGTCAATATGATGAAAAGTAAAGGAGAGAAAAGGAAAAGCAAGAGAAGGCAAATGACGATGAGAGAAGGAGGAAAGAGATGAACAAGTGATAGAGAAGGAGGTGTAGGAGGGACAAGGAGGTAAATGAAAGAAATTTGATCAGCATGAGGAAGAGAAAGATGAGGAGGAGAGAGGAGGATGAGAGGAGGAGAGAGGAGGATGAGATGAGGAGAGAGATGAGGAAGAGAGAGGAGGATGAGAGAGGAGAGTCAAGGATGAGAGGAGGAAAAGGAGGAGAGGAGGAGGGGAGAGGAGGAGAGAGGAAGAGAAGGAGACGCAGTGTAAAGTCCTCAGAACGAGGAGGTGAAGAACAAAAAAACTCAACATGGTGAAAGAATGAAGAAAAGAAAGAAACATCAAGATCCAGAATACAATGAAGTGTGTGTGTGTGTGTGTGTGTGTGTGTGTGTGTGTGTGTGTGTGTGTGTGTGTGTGTGTGTGTGTGTGTGTGTGTGTGTGTGTGTGTGTGTGTGTGTGTGTGTGTGTTTTATACATCAGCGTTGCTGCAACTTTTAGCCCCGATGTCCATCCGACCTCGATTACAGCAGAGCCCGGCAGGCTTGCATCACACACACACACACACACACACACACACACACACACACACACACACACACACACACACACACACACACACACACACACACACACACACACACACACACACACACACTAAAACACACTAAAACACACACCCTGCAGCCTCTTCCTGTGTGTGTGTGTGTGTGTGTGTGTGTGTGTGTGTGTGTGTGTGTGTGTGTGTGTGTGTGTGTGTGTGTGTGTGTGTGTGTGTGTGTGTGTGTGGTTTGCCTGCCGGCGCTCCTCTCTGATCGGAGGAGGTTTTACAACATTTAGCGTTTCACCTCCTCCTCCTCTTTCCTTGTTCCTCCTCCTCCTGTCATAGTCTCATTGTCTCCTTGTCTCCTTGTCATCTTCTCCTCTTCTTTCTCTCCTCCTCAACCTCCTTTCATCCATCATCTCCTCTTTCTCTTTTTCTTTCTTCTTTTATCTTTCTTAGTCTCATTCTGTCGCCTCCTCTCCTCCTCCTCTCTTTTCCTTCCTTCATCTCCTCCTCTCATCTTGTCCTCCATCTCTCCTCTTCATGTTATCTCCTCTTTTTCTCCTCTTCATCACTTTGCTTTTCTTCTCCTCTGTGTCTCCTTGTCACATTGTCCTCATCCCCTTCCTCCTCCTTTTCCTCTTCCCCTGAGGCTCTGAGTCATATTACAGCACTGTAGGCTGGTTCTGGTTCTGGTTCTGGTTCTGGTTCTGACTCTGGTTCTGGTTCAGACTCTGGTTCTGGTTCTGAGGTCTCTGGCTCTGGTTCTGGTTCAGCTCTGGTTCTGGTTCTGAGGTCTCTGGTTCTGGTTCAGTTCTGGTTCTGGTTCTGGTTCAGCGGTCTCTGGTTCTGGTTCTGAGGTGTCTGGTTCTGGTTCTGGTTCTGCGGTCTCTGGTTCTGGTTCTGGTTCTGGTTCTGGTTCTGAGGTCTCTGGTTCTGGTTCTGAGGTGTCTGGGTTCAGTAGGTGAATCCTCGGTGGAGAAGGTTTCCTCCTCACAGGCTGAAATAGAGATGACACCACGCTGTTCAACACGGAGATCAGAGGAGGAAGAAGAGACGCTGGTCTGAGGTCAGGGGTCAACCTCTGACACAAACAGAGTTCAGTTTTATCTTCGTCTGCAGTCACATTTATATTAAGTAGCCTTAATCCTAAAAAAAACTATGTAGACGGTTCATTTTCATCATCATCATCATAGACGTTACATTCTCTACATATCAGAAGTAAATGTTGTGCTTCTACAAGTTCTGCTGCTGACAGCTGGAGGTACTCTGATAGTCTCACTTCACATCACTATATCATCTTCTGCTCCTCTGCTCTTCATCCAGCATTCGTAGCTTAACCTTCGCAAAATGATGCATCTTCATTCATAGACGTTCGACAAAATAGTTTTGTATGTAATCCACATAATCATGAGTGAGGAAGGAAGATAAAAGCAATAACGGCAGAAGCTGGAACGCTGTTTAATAAGTACAGGTTGGGTCTTTTGGTCATGGTACTTGCATTCTTCAGTAGTTATTTGAACCCAGAACACAATCTTTTCCTAAACTTAAAGTATTTCATCTAAGTTGTTTCCTGTGTAGACGGAAGTTTATTTAGAGGGAATGACAAAACAAACACACACAAGACAAATGATGAACATATCAGATATCATCAGTGCAAACCTTCCTGTCGGGTCTTTACGTTTTTTCTTCGTACTGTAAGTCTGTCCTGAGTTTATGTGACTTGATATGAGAGCAATGGAGTACCTGCACACACACACACACACACACACACACACACACACACACACACACACACACACACACACACACACACACACACACACACACACACACACACACACAGAAGATGAAGACAGTCAGGCGTTAACGTTTCCCTGACTGTCTCTTTGATGTGAGTCATCTTCACTCTGCAGGAATAAAAGAGGAAGATGAAGTGAGACGTAATGAGAACACTGTGTGTCATGTGGAACAAAAAAAAAAACCTTCATAACTCCAACTTTGGTCATTTTTTTGAGGTTTTCACTTCAGGTTAAGAACGGAGACGCTTCAGTTTGTCCACAAAGACAGAGATGTCTGATAGATTCAGTCCAACAAAGACTGGACGTCTGAGAGAAAACGTTTCAGATCTGGTTATTTAAACGATTGTGACAACGCTAAGCTAGAGACCCGCCCTAAAGAACAGGAAGTGACCATATATGGACTGAGGAGGAGTGACGTAGAGACGGCGTATACGTCTCTGGTGTCGACCTGTCAATCAGTGTGTAGCCCCGCCCTAAAGAACAGGAAGTGGCCATATCTGGACTGAGTGTAGCATCCCCTGCTTTATGGTCTGTTTGACTCTAAATGGAGCATCATTTACTAAATGAACATCATGCTGTATTGAAGAAGACTTGAAACTAGAGATTGAGACCATAAACTCATGTTTACAATGTTTACTGAGGGAATAAATCAAGAGAGAAGTAGAGTCATTTTCTCATAGACTTCTATACAACCAGAGGAGTCGCCCCCTGCTGGACAGGAGAGAGAATGCAGCTTTAAGACAGGAAGCTTTGACTTCCCAACATGGTGAACTGTTCCTTTAAGGAGTTTTTTTTTCTCTGCTGCTGATGTTTAAAAAAACAAGTTCATGTTTAATCTGGTGGCTGAGTTGCAGGTCGGGTTAATTGCGTTGAAGTGTGCCGGTCGATGAGGCGACTCAGCGGACGGCGTGTTTGACTAATGAGAGCATCTGTCGAGACACACACACACACACACACACACACACACACACACACACACACACACACACACACACACACACACACACACACACACACACACTCCCAGGAGGAAGGGACCTCTGTTCTCTCTTCAGTCTCATCACAGTCTCTGTCATCTTCAATCTGCCTCACATCTCGTCTCCATGGCGATGTATCACGTCTCCACGGCAGCCG
>NC_072468.1:26981864-26999364 GCF_027596085.1 Anoplopoma fimbria | reverse complement strand
CATTTTGTCTGGTTTGATCTAGTCTGGTCTGCATTGGTCATTTCTAGTCCAGCATAGTTTTTAATGCTCAGGTCTATTCTGGTCTACTTAGGTCTCATAATGTCTAATCCATCTGATTTGGTTTCTTCTGGTCTAGGTATTTTCCCGTGTAGTTCAATCCCATCTAACATGGTCTGTTCTAGTCTAGTTTGTTTTGTTTTGGTCTATTCAGGTCTAATGTGGACTAATCCGGTCTTGGTCTAATCTGTTCTGGTCTAGATCTGGTCTAGGTCTTTTCCTGTCCAGTCCAAACCCATCTCACCTGGTCTGTTTTGGTTTAGTCTAGTCAGGTTTCATCTGGTCTAACGTGTCTGGTCTAGTCAGGTTTCATCTGGTCTACACTGGTCCTTTTTAATGGTCAGGGAATTCTGGTCCATTCGTGTCTTGGCCTAATCCGTTCTGGTCTGGTCCAAATCCACTTTATTTGGTCTAGTCTGCTCTGCTCCCCCCTGATCCAGTCCCATGTGGTCTGGTCCAGTCTGGTTTTGTCTGCTTTGATCTGATCTGGTTCGATGTGTTTAACAGACTCGCACATTATCGACTCTGCTTGTCTGGTCTCATGTGGTCTTACTTTGTCTCCGGTCTGATCCGGTCTAGTTTATTCAGTATTTCCTTCTCCAGGTGGTTTTAACACATTTACTCTGAAGAGCTTCACATGTTTTTTCTTCTGGTTTCTTTTCTTTTCGTCGGTTTTTAGCCGTCCTTTCATGTTTCCTCCCTTTCTTGTCGTCTTTTCATCTTCTGGTGTAACTCTTGCAGAACCAATCTGACCGTCACACACACACACACACACACACACACACACACACACACACACACACACACACACACACACACACACACACACACACACACACACAATGAAATATATTCCTCTTCTTATTATGTTTTTTTTCGGGGTCTGTACAGCCAAGCTCCACCCGTCTGCTCCTCCAAGCAGATTAAAACTAACGCTGCGAGTTAACAGTAAATCCTGTTCGACCCGTCCGGCTGCCCCACTTCCCATCATGCCTTTTTTTTTTAATCCATCCTCCTCCTCTTCCTCCTCCTCCTCCTCCTCCTCCTCCTCCTCCTCCTCCTCCTCCTCCTCCTCCTCCTCCTCCTCCTCCTCCTCCTCCTCCTCCTCCTCCTCCATCCTCCTCCTCCTCCTCCCTCCTCCTCCTCTTCCTCCTCCTCCTCCCTCCTCCTCTTCCTCCTCCATCCTCCTCCATCCTCATCCTCCTCCTCCTCCTCCATTATCCTCCTCCTCCCCTCCTCCTCTTCTTCATCCTCCTCCTCATCTTCCTCCTCCTCCTCCTCCTCCTCTTCTCCTCCTCCTCCCATCAACTCCTCCTCCTCCTCCTCCTCCATCCTACTCCTCCTCCTCCTCCTCCTCCATCATCCTCCTCTCCTCCTCCTCCTCTTCATCCCTCCTCCTCATCTTCCTCCTCCTCCTCATCCTCCTCCTCCTCTTCTTCCTCCATCCTCCTCCTCCTCCTCCTCCTCTCTCATCATCCTCCTCTTCTTCCTCCTCCTCCTCCTCTCTAAATTTCCCTCCATCTCCTCCTCCTCCTCTCTCCTCCTCCTCCTCCTCCTCTCTCATCCTCCTCCTCCTCTTCTTCTTCCTCCTCCAGCCGCCAATCAAGAAGGGAGATCAGATGGAGGGATTTATTTTAGTCTTTTCTCTCTCTCTCTCTCTCTCTCTCTCTCTCTCTCTCTCTCTCTCTCTCTCTCTCTCTGTCTCTCTCTCTCTCTCTCTCTCTCTCTCTCTCTCTCTCTCTCTCTCTCTCTCTCTCTCTCTCTCTCTCTGTCTCTCTCTCTCTCTCTCTCTCTCTCTCTCTCTCTCTCTCTCTCTCTCTCTGTCTCTCTCTCTCTCTCTCTCTCTCTCTCTCTCTCTCTCTCTCTCTCTCTCTCTCTCTCTCTTTCCTGCGTGTTATTGATCGTCTCAGAGTATCAGTAGATATCAGGCCTGTGGATCTGCTGTTTATCTGACTGTATTGAACTCCGGTGGGGGGGGGGTTCCTGAACGCACCGCCGGCCCCCTCATGGATCTGAATTCCCCTCCGTGGGAAACGGAGGATCGGCCTCAGTTCTCTGGGAACCGAGCGGCGACGGCTGATGCAATGATGTCATCAGTTAGCTCTGCGGCCCCGGCGGCCATCTTTAATTTATGTTTAAAAGTCTCATCTGATCCGACGGTTTGTGTCGCAGCAGCAGACGGACTTCAGTTTTTAAGTTTTCACATTATTACACAAAGAAACACAAGAATTAGGTTTTCAGTTTCTCAGGTTTAGTGGTTGTTACTGACGTGACTTCCTACCCGCCTGTGTGGCTTCCTGTTTAATGATTATTGATTATGAACATATTTCATACCAGACCAGAATGTTGATTCTAGCCGTCTTCAAAAGTGAGCGTTCATCACCATGTATACAGACGACTCTCTTCTATCTCACATATTCTGCATCCTCCTCCTCCTCCTCCTCCTCCTCCTCCTCATCCTCCTCCTCCTCCTCCTCCTCCTCCTCCTCCATCCTCCTCCTCCTCCTCCTCTCCTCCTCCATCCTCCATTACCTTCCTCCTCTTCTTCCTCTTCCTCCATCCTCCTCCTCTTCTTCCTCCTCCTCCATCCTCCTCCATCCTCCTGTCTCCTCCTCCCCCTCCTCCTCTTCCTCCTCCTCCCCCTTCATCCTCCTCCTCCTCCTCCTCTTCCTCCTCCTCCATCCTCCTCCTCCTCCTCCTCCTCCATCCTCCTCCATCCTTGTCCTCCTCTTCTTCCTCCTCCTCCATCCTCCTCCATCCTCGTCCTCCTCTTCTTCCTCCTCCTCCTCCTCTTCTTCCTCCTCCTCCCCTTCATCCTCTCCATCCTCCTCATCCTCCTTTAACTCCTCCTCCCCCTCCTCCTCTTCTCCTCCACCTCCTCCTCCTCTTCCTCCTTCCTTCCTCCTCTTCTTCCTCCTCCTCCATCCTCCTCCATCCTCCATCCTCCTCCATCCTCCCTCCTCCTCTTCTTCCTCCTCCTCCATCCTCCTCCATCCTCGTCCTCCTCTTCTTCCTCCTCCTCCATCCTCGTCCTCCTCTTCTTCCTCCTCCTCCTCCTCCTCTTCATCCTCCACCTCCCCTTCATCCTCTCCATCCTCCTCATCCTCCTTTAACTCCTCCTCCTCCTCCTCCTCCTCCTCCTCCTCTCTGACCACACAATCAAACCCCTAATTGAGTTTCCATGTTGCTGTTTCGCTCCTGAGAGTCCTGATCTCGTCCACGTCTCCATCATACATGACATTTGCGGTCAGGAGGCGAGCAGACCGACCTTCACACACACACACACACACACACACACACACACACACACACACACACACACACACACACACACACACACACACACACACACACACACACACAGTATTTCATTCTGCAGTGATAAATGTCAGAACAAGGCTTCCTCTGAGCTTCTGTCATATTTCATACGTTTATTTTTTGCTCCGCTGAAGTCATAATAAATAAAAGTCTTAAAGTCCACAACAAGAAGAATCAAGAATCAAGCTGGAAAAGAACATAACGTTCTTTCTGAGGAGAATAAACAGAAAGCAGTTCATATGATCTGATCTGTCGGGATCAGATGAAGCGCTGTGTTCATCTCTGGTTGTTTGTCACAGGAGAAGAGCAGTCTGCTGCATCTTGTCTGGTTTCTTCTGCTCGCTTTGACCCGGTCAGTCTGGTCCAGTCTGGTCCAGTCCGGTCCAGTCCGGTCCAGTCCGGTCCAGTCCGGTCCAGTCTGGTCCAGTCTGGTTTGGGGTTTGTTGGCCTTGTTGTGTTCTGGTCTGGGATGAAATATGTGATTTAAAGGAATAGTTGTGATGTTTATAGTATGGATCCATAATCAGTGTTTTACTACAGCAGAGATACAGACGTCTGTACCAGACTCCTCTGACAGAAACACATTTCACCTCTAACAGTTCTACTGCTGCCTCCATATGTTTGTGTCCTCCTCCTCTTCATCCTCCTCTTCTTCCTCCTCCTCCATAATCAGTGTATTACCTACAGTAGATGGAGTTTGACAGAAACAGATATTTGTACCTCTGTCTCTCTGTCTCTTTCTCTCTCTCTCTCTCTTCTCATCTCTACTCTCTCTCTCTCTCTCTCTCTTCTCTCTCTCTCTCTTCTCTGTCTCTCTCTCTGTCTCTCTCTCTCCTCTCTCTATCTGTCTCTGGAGTCTCTCTCTCTTTCTCTCTCTGTCTCTCTCTCTCTCTCTGTCTCTCTCTGTCTCTCTCTCTCTCTCTCTCTCTCTCTCTCTCTCTCTCTCTCTCTCTCTCTCTCTCTCTCTCTTCTCTCTCTCTCTCTCTCTCTCTCTCTCTCTTTCTGTCTCTCTCTCTCTTTTCATCAGCACTGAAAAAATGGGGCTTAATTAACTGTGTGCCTGCAGGACTTTGGCTTTCTGTGTGTGTGTGTGTGTGTGTGTGTGTGTGTGTGTGTGTGTGTGTGTGTGTGTGTGTGTGTGTGTGTGTGTGTGTGTGTGTGTGTGTGTGTGTGTGTGTAAAGTAGGCCAGTCTATAAGGTGGTTAATTAGGATGCAGCGGGGCCTCTGTCCGCCGGCTCCCAGGGACCAGATGGAGAGCCGGGTTCACAAACAGAGGAGCGGTTATCCGACGATATATACTTTCACTTTCACCTCGACTCAACCTCAGAAGTTCATCTCTTCACTTGTTGTTGTGATGAGATGATTCACACAGATTTGAGAGTCACTCGGGGCGTTTGTTCGCTTCTGTCACATTTTACATTTCAGTGTAATATAAAAGTCCTGCTCCTCTATGGAAACAACAAAATCATGACTAGAAGGAGAGAACTCAAACATGTCTTTAGTGCAGAATAACACAGTAATAATGACATACATCTTTAAAATGAAGAATGAAAACTAGTTGAATTAGTTTGAATATTTATTTTACAACAATTGGAAAACAAATGAATCTTTACCTGAAACATTTGCCCACAAGTGTTACCAATTGTAGAAAGAAATGGAGGCTTTATGTTATATATATATTGAACAATTTGAACAATTATATATACTACTACAGCCTCTCCTCTCCTCTCTGCTCTGTTCATCAACAGCTCAGTCAAAGTTTCACAGATTTGTTGTCACATGACTGTTGGTCTCAGATGAATCAATCATGACTTCATAGTTTCACTGAGGAGCTCAGAATTTAATGTTTTTTACAGAATCTCTTTAGAGTAAACGCTTTATTTTAAATGAGACGTAGAATAAAATGTTTTGGATGAAATCGGAGGCTTCGTTTCGGCTGCGTTTTCTGAGGGAAGCGTTCGTCACACATGATGTGTTCAAAGACCGTCAGGAAGATGAAAGTACGATGATCATGTTGGTTTTTAAACGGTGTAGTTTACCCAATTGTTTACAGAAGACATGCTTTTGGGTTTTGGGTTCGGAGGGTTTACCATCCATCATGTAAACCAAATCTTATATGGTTTTAACTGCAGTTGTCTTGTTTTTCTTGTTTATTTCACTGGATTTAGTTTTACTTTACTGGATTTGAATCTTGACTCGTTTAACATCTTATGCGTTTTATATTTATGTTGATTTATTGTCCATCTGAGTCACTTTGTAACTTAAGTTCATTATTAGCATGTAGACATGAAATGAGGCAGGAATTCTTTGTGAGCTAAAGTTTAAACAATAAATTTCACTAGAAATAGAAAGATCACAAATATAATGAGCTTTATTTGACTATTAATATGCAGTAAATAGTCGTCTCACACACACACACACACACACACACACACACACACACACACACACACACACACACACACACACACACATGGAAACACAAAGCCTGAGTGCTCTCTCATGTCACAGAGACTTAACACGTCGCCCCGGCAACCGGTCTCACAGGAACACCTGAACTCTGTGAGTCACCACGGAGACGCACACCTCACTGTCAATCACACACACACACACACACACACACACACACACACACACACACACACACACACACACACACACACACACACACACACACACCTGTGTTGTGGTAGTCAGGAGTGTTTGTGTTCTGCAGAGTTCAGGTGACATGGATCCGTCTGATGTTCACACACACACACACACACACACACACACACACACACACACACACACACACACACACACACACACACACACACACACATTTCAGGGTCAAAGGGATCAAGTGGTCTTCTGTCATCGGGTCGATATGTAAAGGTTTGATACACCAGATTCTGAACTATCGACCTCTGAAAGTCCGTCTTGTTTGTCTCAACATGTTTGACGGGAGGTTTAATGTCCAAAAACAATACAAGGAGATCCAAGAGGAACAAAGGCTGAACATTTAACTATTATGTACCACATGTAAATAAGTATATACGTGAACACAAAAACACAAAAACCGACGACAACGAAATGTAGATGCAACTGCAAGCTGCTAGAATAAATATGTGAAGGTTCTGGATACTTTATGAACATGAGGAAGGTGAGATGTTTGTATATCATTTAGAATTAGAAAATCGCTACTGTTAACGCTCATTTTTGGTTATATTGTGAGAAAAGAAAGACAATTAATTAAGAAAAGAATCAACGTTCAAATAGATTACATGAAAACAGTATTTTCAAAATAAACTTCCGCCTTCACAGGAAACAACGTAGCTAGGTGAAGGCAACACATCAGCTTGGTTAGGTTTAGATAAATATCGTTATTTGGGTTAAAATTCCGAATAACGAATTTCTATAATGGCTAATATTCTATTTTAAGCAAATACTCCCACCTAGTGTTCACAAACTAAATGTGTGGCACATGTGACAGGAAGTAGGGGTTTCTGTTCTACTAGAGGGACTGTATCATTTACTTTTATAGGTTTACGTTTATTTCTGAGGGTTTATTTTATTAGTTTGTTGTAAGAAGAAAGACTTTGATGACATGTGCAACATTGATTTAATAAGCGTAGATGGTACAGGAATGTATGTTCCATTATTTTGTATGACATATTGAAATTTAGTGATGATTTGTTTAGATTTGCTAGCATGTTTATTTGGGAAACGTGAAATGAATCTAAATCACAACACAGTCTTTAGTTTGGTGAAAACTAATTATTGCTTGTAGAACAATTTCCGTGACTGAAGAATGTAAGTTATGTGAGAAAAACATCAGCGTTTACCTCTCGTTTCACACGAGTCTTCTTCTGTGGTCTTTATACGTCCTCGTTCATGATTACTTGATAACATACGTTGAGCTATTTTGTTTGTTGCTAAGGGAAGGTTACGAATTACCTCAAGGAAGAATCATTCTAGGAAGCAGTGTTCCATTATATATGTCTAGAGCTTTTATTGTGAAAGTTGGAACGGAAGAGGAGAGGAAGGAAAATGTGTGACTGTCTCGACTTGTAGAATAATAAAGTTGTGTCCATCTTGGCGTGGATTACGGAGCCCCGGTGTTATTATTTTATTATCCATATAAAGTATAGGCGCAACATAAGTCTCGGCTACAATACCAACGTTCTTTGTGGGATATCTACGAATTACGGCTCATTATTCTTTCGTAGATATAGCTACTAGAGACCAGTCTGTTTTAATTTATGAGTCCGTCACAAAAAGGATTCTGAAAAAAACAGACATTTGGTGACCATGTACATAAAGAACTTTATTCGTCTGCAGCTTCTGATAATTGAACTTGTTGCAGCTTTTATTTTGACACCAAAAACGTTGCTTTTTTTCTCCCACAATCCTCTTTCTGTCACAAACAAACTGAAGGTGTGTGAGGTCACCTGGGGGTCGCTTGTTTTCGTTGTGTTCTTCACATCTTTCGTTCTCATCTTTCTCTGGTTGTCGTCTCTTGTTTTTCTCTCTGCGTTGTGACGAACCGGTTTTCTTAAACGGACTTTATAAATAAACCCCACTCCTACTTTAATCACCTTTCATCATACGGCTGTGTGACGACCTTTAATTTAATCCCCCCCCACACATCTTACATCCCTCCCTTAATTGAAGCTCCAGCGAGCGATGGCGGCGGTTTGCTATTTCACGCCGAACACATCATCCGCCATTGAAGCCAGAGACAGAAAATAGATCCTCTCATTGTGTCTCCGTCCGCTCGATTCCGCCGCCGCCCGCTCTGATCCCGACACGCCGCGAGTCACACAAACAAACAAATGAATTGAAATGAAAAGGCCTCAGAACAAAGCACAACTCCCTTCCTCTCTTTTTTCAGCCGAGCTGTGACACGCGCTCCGCTTTGAGATTGAAATGAGTAAGTGGCGGCTTAAGACGGACTTAGCCGCTCTTCACTGGGACTCTTTATCCGCTTTCACAGAGGACGTGTCGTTCTCGCCACTTCCTGTTTGACAACACAGCGTTTGTGTGTTCAAACACAGCGGACCGCCGAGAGCTTGGTGAAGCGGCGTATTGATCCGTGCCAGGGAATCAGGAAAACAATGGATCAGAACTCTGCCAACATTTCTGTCATTATTTAAAAAATGCTTCAGTTAAATATTCACTTAAAGGTTCGTTATTTATAGAGACAGAGCGGGAGGACAGACACCGAGACAAACATGAAAGAGACAACAAACGCCGACGGCCATGTGACGTGTTGATGAGGGAGCTGGATGTTCATGAGGGGGAGGGAGGGGGAGACAGAGGGAGACAGAGGGAGACAGAAGGAGGATGGAGGAGGGAGACAGAGACAGAGGGAGACGGAGGGAGGACGGAGGGAGACAGAAGGAGGATGGAGGGAGACGGGGAGACAGAGGGAGGACGGAGGGAGACAGAGGGAGACGGAGGGAGGATGGAGGGAGACAGAGGGAGGACGGAGGGAGACAGAGGGAGACAGAGGGAGGACAGAGGGAGGACGGAGGGAGGACGGAGGGAGGACGGAGAGTGGACGGAGGGAGACAGAGGGTGGACGGAGGGAGGATGGAGGGAGACAGAGGGAGACAGAGGGAGACAGAAGGGATGGAGGGAGACGGACAGAGGGAGGACAGAGGGAGACAGAGGGAGGACGGAGGGAGACAGAGAGTGGACGGAGGGAGACGGAGACAGAGGCAGGATGGAGGGAGGACAGAGGGAGGACAGGAGGGAGGACAGAGGGGAGGACAGAGGGAGACAGAGGGAGACAGAGGGAGACAGAGGGAGGACAGAGGGAGACAGAGGGTGGACGGAGGGGTGGACGGAGGGAGGAGGAGGGAGGACAGGAGAGAGGACGGAGGGAGACAGAGGGAGACAAAGGGTGGACGGAGGGAGACAGAGGGAGGATGGAGGAGAGACGGAGGGAGGGAGACAGGGGAGGGAGAGGGAGGAGGGAGGATGGAGGGAGACAGAGGGAGACGGAGAGAGACGGAGGAGAGACAGAGGGAGTGGACAGAGAGTGGACAGAGGGTGGACAGGAGGGAGGATGGAGGGAGACAGAGGGAGACCTCTCACTCCTCTCACTCCTCTCACTCCTCTCTCCTCCTTCAGCTCATCAGAAATGAAAATGTAATCCAAACAATGAAAATGGAAGTTATCCCAAAACACAAAGCATTGTGGGTAGCAGTGAAGGGAAGCTGAGCAGAACAGAATGAGGTTGAACCTTTCGTGTCTGAACATCGGTTCACGCTCTACAGCACAAACACCTCCTCCTCCTGTGGAAACAGCCGCTCAGCGTTCTGGTTCTTCAGCCCGTCGGTCGTCTCCCCCCCTCCTCCTCCTCCTCCTCCTCCTCCCCCTCCTCCTCCTCCTCCTCCTCCTCTGCAGAGCTTAACGATGCATGCGTGGATGTGTTCACTGAGTCTGGACCCACATCAGGATCAGATCACCCGCTCAGCCCGAGAGGAGCAATGTCGCTTCTTTTGAGGAGGCCGAGTGGAAGGAGGAGAGTGAACGCTGAGCTGTGAGGAGGAGGAGGAGGAGCTCTGCTGTTCAACCACCGGAGTGATGAAGAGCGTCGGAAAATACAGAAACTGAACGAGTGACCCGATGAAAACCTGATGAATATAAACTTCATAAAGTCAGAAACATAAAGATCATGTAGCTTTTTGTAATGTAAAGTTTTTCATCCTCCTCCTCCTCCTCCTCCTCCTCCTCCTCCTCCTCCTCCCTCCGGCGCTTCATGTTTCTGACCGTGTTGATGTTTATCGTGATAATAAGAAGCAGCAGACGTTGAAGATTATTCTGGATGTTATGAGCCGACTGAAGAACGACGAAGAGGAGCAGCGAGCCGGAAGACTCCTCTTCTCCTTCATCACCTCCTCGCACATTCATCTCCTTCTTCTCCTACTTCACTTCACTTTGTGTTTTTAAAGGTCAATCTCTTTGTTTCCTCCTTCCACCTCATGCACCTTAAACATATTTACATTTCCTCCTCCTCCTCACTCCTCCTCCTCTTCCTCCATCACTTTTTCTTCTATAACTTCCCAACATTCCTGTTCCTTCTTCATCTTTCAGCTCCTCTTTCTCCTCCTCTCCTCATCGTAACTTTGTGTTTTAAAGGTCAATCTCTTTCCTCCTTCCCTCCTTCTCCTTACTCTCTTTACTCCTTTTCACTTCCCATTTTTTTCACTCCATCCTCCTCTTCCTTATTCCTCTCCTCTTTCTCCTCTCTTTGTGTCTTCCTCCACCTCCTTACTCTCTTTTCTGCTTCCACTTCCTTTTCCTCCTTTCATCCTCTTCCTAATTCCGTCTCCTCTTCCACCTTCTCTTCTTTTTTCTCCCAATAATCATCTAATTCCTCTCATTTCTCTCTCTTTCTCCTCTTCTCCTCATCTTTACTTTGTGTTTTTAAACATCAATCTCTTTGTTTCTTCTCTCCACCTCCTTACTCTATTCCCCTCCTTTACCATCCTCCTCATCACTCCATCTCCTCTTCCTCCATCGTTCTCATTCCTCCCTCCTTTAGCTCCTCCTTTTCCTTCTCCTTCTCTTCCCAACTTTGTGTTTGTAAAGGCCAATCTCTTCGTTTCCACCCTCCACCTCCTTCTCCTTACTCTCTTTCTGTTTCATCCTCCTCATCACTCCTCCTCCTCTTCCTCCATTCCTATTTCTATAACTTCCTATTACTCATCTCATTCCTGTCCTCTCTCTCACTCTGTCAGCTCCTCTTTCTCCTCCTCTCCTCATCTTAGCTTCCTGTTCTTAAAGGTCAATCTCTTAGTTTCTTCCCTCCACCTCCTTACTCACTTTACTCCTCAGTTCTCATCCTCTTCTTCACTGCTTCTCCTCCATCACTTAATCCTCTCTTCCTTCTCCTCCTATTCTTTAGTCTTCTTCCCAACACTTTCTCCTCCTCCCCTCCTCTTTTCCTTCCTCCTCCTCCTCCTCCTCCTCTCATTCCTTCTCCTGTTCTCAGTGTGTTGACAAACCTTCAGAGACGATATAAAAAGACAAACACAGACGCTGTGGTGTTTTCACCTCCTCCTCCTCCTCCTCCTCCTCCTCATCCTCGTCTCCTCTATCTGAAGTGAACTTCTCTCTCTTCTTCCTGCTGTTTTCTCTCCTCGCTGCCGTGAAACAAAACAGGAGCCAAAACAACAGCGAGCTTCAAACCGAACAAATCCCTCCTCAGAACCGACGACAGGAAGAAGAAGAAGAAGAAGAAGAAGAAGAAGAAGAAGAAGAAGAAGAAGAAGAAGAAGAAGAAGAAGAAGAGAGACGTACAGAAAGAGGAAGTCGACTCGGAGACGCAGACAAACACCTGTGTGTATTTCTGACTGGGCGAAGGGGAGTTCCTGCCGCGTGGATGTCGACCTGTGATCTTCAGAAAGTTTTGTTGTTTTATTTTGGAGGAGCCGCTCGTCTTCCTCTCTTCCTCCCTGTCACTCCATCACTGTTGTCGTCTCGGTGGAGATGAAACGATGAGAATAAAAAAACAGCACAGATGTTTCTCACAGAAAGATGTTTCCTCGTCCCCTTCGGCTGAGAGCGGCTCGGCTTTCATCGACACCGTCTGAACAAGTGGAGCTAGCTTAGCTAACAAGCTGCGTTACTACAAAGAGGAGGCAGACAAACAATAGCAGCTAACAAGCTAACGAAGTGGAGCTGCAACTAAAGTACACAAAACAACAGATGCTTCCAGATTCTATGAAGCAGAAAATAAATACATTTGTGCTAAAAATATTGGCTCAAAATGACAATAAAGTTTGCTAACGTGACTTTGTGATTGGTCCATCAACAAGTGATGGTGTTAGCTTAGCAGCAAGAACTGGATTTACTGGTTGGTTCGGAGGTTCTGGTTGGTTAATGGAGGAATTTGTGAGTTTGGTTCACTGACTGCAGTTTATTGTAAAAACCACGACAGCCTTTTTTAAACAGCTGTTCTATCTTTGGTTTGTTTACAGTTTGGTTGTTGGTTTCACTTCTGTATTAAAGACAAATAGATGCTTTAGGTGTTTGTTCTTTGACAGGATGAAGGTGATGATGGACAATGATGGATAATGGATTGATTGGTTGGATAGATGGATGGATGGATGGATGGATGGATGGATGGATGGATGATGGATTGATGGATGGATGGATGGATGGATGGATGATGGATTGATTGATGGATGATTGGATTGATTGATGGATTGATGGATTGATTGATTGATGGATGATAGATGGATGGATGATGGATTGATGGATGGATGTATGGATGGATGGATGATGGATTGATTGGATTGGATAGATGATAGATGGATGGATGATGGATTGATGGATGGATAAACTCTTGCAGGTCACTGAACTTCCTCCCATCTGTTTAACTTTATTGTTTTGGTTTTGTTATTTCCCGTTAAAGTGCACTGTAAACATTATTATATAATAAAGTCACAACTGTTCTTACGGCCAAACGTCTGCATATTTTACATCATCTTTCTTTCTCCCTCCTCCAGGTGATGACTACTACCTGTGCAGGTTGACTCTGAGCATGCCCAGTCAGGCCGACCTGCAGTGGTCCATGTTTCCCTCGCCGTACCTCGCCGCCGTTGGTCCCGACGCCACGCCCGGCTCGGTGGTGTACCGACTGTCGGCACGGCAACGAGATGGGACGCTCGGGCAAGCTCAGTTCCTCCTACTGGACGGTGAGAAGACCTTTTCATCTTTTGTTTTCTACTTTAATTATGTGAAGGAATCACACACTGTATATAAGAAGTGGAAGTAGTCGCCATGACGTCACCCATTGGTTTGTGATCTGATGTTATAAAGTCTCAAGTTCTGTGATTACGCCGTCGCCATTTTGGTTTACGGCCATGGCCATGCTCTATCTTGTTCTTTTGCAAACAGTGAACAGGAAGTGACCATATATGGACTGAGGAGGAGTGACGTAGAGACGCCGTATACGTCTCTGGTGTGGACCTGTCAATCAGTGTGTAGCCCCGCCCTAAAGCATCCCCTGCTTTATGGTCTGTTTGACTCTAAATGGAGCATCATTTACTAAATGAACATCATGCTGTATTGAAGAAGACTTGAAACTAGAGATTGAGACCATAAACTCATGTTTACAATGTTTACTGAGGGAATAAATCAAGAGAGAAGTAGAGTCATTTTCTCATAGACTTCTATACAACCAGAGGAGTCGCCCCCTGGTGGACAGGAGAGAGAATGCAGCTTTAAGACATGAAGTAATGACTTCACTTTTCAGAACCAGATGTTGTCACCTGGTAAGAACTCTAAAAAATAAGATTACAAAGCATATGTGCATAGACACAAAACAATGGACACCCCTGCGTTACAATGCCAGGAAGAAACATTATCGTTTAAAGACCCTTTGGTCTTGAAAATCAAAGCTCAGGATCCAAATATACCTCTCTAATGACATTAGTTGTAAATGTAAAACCGTGTTACCTACCGAGACCAAACCTCCTTCTCATTCCAGTCATATTTCCCTAAAAGCCTCTTATCTCCTGCTTGTATCTGTAATTAGGTTCAGCCGCTGCTCCGCCAGCCATTCTGTGACAGACCTGTTTTTTTGTTCAAAGGATTGATTTATAAATAAAAAACTTGACTTGTTGAATTTCAATTACCGTCAAGTGTTAGAGGAGAGAGAGGAGAAGAAAAAGCAACACACATAAACGGCGTGGAGCTCACTGTTAATCGCTCCCTGGGGCGAAGAAAGCTCCCCGATTCAGGAATAATAGGGGAGTCTCTGGAGAGGCGGCGAGTGGGCGGGGGGCGCCGGTGGCTGTGGACTCATTTTTTATTTTTATATTATTATTCTAGTGGAGAAGAGGAGAAGGAAGGGGAGATATTTTGAGAGCTAATTTCCAATGCTTTTCATATTAAGAGCCTCTGACTTCCCTTTGGCGTAATGTGACTACATGTGTACCCACGAATAATCCAATAATTTACATTAAAAATGGTTTTTAATATCATGCCAATATGGAAATATATTCAGCACCGTGTGTGTTTGAAGCCAATTAGTAGCTTTAATGGGATTTTACTCACTTTGAGGATCTTAAATTTATAGCGGAGGAAAAGTGCTTCTTTTAAAAAGTTTGTGAATCCTTTGAGTTTGTGCAAGATATTAAAATGTCTATGCTGTTGTTCTCTATTATAGTCTATTAATCAACAATAAAGGAAGGTCAATTTAGAGATGTTCTATTATTCTTCCATAACACGTCTTCTTCCAGACAAGTGAAAAGAAAACATTTATTTAACTACTTTGTCTGTTTGCGTCTGTAGATTTCTCCTAAATTCACCAGAAGTTACCATTACATAATGCCTCATTTGAGTATTTAAACATAACATTTCAGAAAACTAGTAATACATAAAATAATCATCTTAATGTCAGTAATCATCTGGTGAAGTTTCATGTTGATATCTATTAGTTATTTTTTTTACCCTATTCACCTGTAGTGTCTTCAACATGTTTGTCATTTAACTAAACATATCTTTAAAATGAGTTTTTTCTCAGACTCTGATCCATAAATCTCCACTTCAGTAGCTCTTACATACACCAAACTTTACAGCTTCATTCCTCTCTATATTCTGAAGGTTTCTACAGAGGGGTTTGTTCATATGTCATTCATAACCTGATTTATACAACATTTAGTACTAATAACATGGAGAAACATGTTTTTTTAAGTCTGTTTACAGTTTTTTTTCTTATTCATGGAGTGATACAAAGAGATATCATAAACCCACTCTGTAAAAACCTTTGACTCTAGTCAACAAACTGAAACAAGAGTTCCAATTTATTTATGTTCTGAAAATGTATGACAATTTGCACGTATGTAATAAGCTAATGCCTCATTTGCATATTTAAACAAAACATTCTTAATGTCAGTAATCAACTGGGGATGTTTCTATCTATTTTAATATCTTTCACCCTACTCACCTGTAGTGAACACCTCTTATGCTAAGCTAAGCTAACAATCATCCTGACTCCAGCCAAGAACTTAACACACAAACGTGTCTATCTTCTCTTCTAAAAAACAAAACTATGTAGAGCTATTCTTATTGGGTCAACTTTAATATTCAGACTAAAACAAATGAAATGAATACTGATAATCATTTGTGCAGGTGAGACAATTAAACCGACCAATAAGAGCCTTTGTGATGAATCCACCTGTGGAGACAAACAGGAAGTGTTCTTAGATGAACTGTCTTCAGAAGAAGAATACCATAAATAGACGGAGGAGGAAGAGGAGGAGGAGGAGGAGGAGATGATTGACAGGTTGGATTCAGCTGCTGCTGGTTTAAATCCCCTCTGGTCAACAGCTGGGACTCCTGCTCCTCCTTTACTCCTCTTTTACATCCTTCTCCCATCCATCCTTACTTTCTTCCCTTACTCCCTCTAACGTCCTTTTCTTTTAATCATTTTCTCCTCCATCTTCACGTCTTTTCTGCATCCTGCTCCTCATCATCATCACTCAAAAAATTGACTTGCACTCTTATTCTTAGTCTTCATAAGGCACACTCACACACACACACACACACACACACACACACACACACACACACACACACACACACACACACACACACACACACACACACACACACACACACACACACACACACACACACACACACACACACACACACACACACAGCAGCCTTCCAGCTTCTATCTTCCATATTTGGGTTTTCATAAACAGACAGCTGTGCCTCCGTCCGTCCGTCCGTCCATTCGTCACCCACAACATCATAATCTCCATAACATCACTTTGGGTAACGTTGTGTGGAGAAAACGTCTTTGTATATATGTCTCTTTGTTTTTTGGATGTGTTAAGAATCTAGTTAGCAACATCCAGAGCTCTGGCAGTGATCGTGATATTCCTTTTTCTAGAATATGTATTTATATCAGACGGCGACATTTCAGAAGAAACAACTTTACTACTTTACTTTAGTATTGATCCTCTCTTATCTAGTTTTAGTCTTTGTTGGGAAAGACGCAGCAGAAACCCATCAGCTGCTCGGTTTCATGCAATGTCTTAAAGTCCTAAAGCTGCATTCTCTCTCCTGTCCACCAGGGGGCGACTCCTCTGCTTGTATAGAAGTCTATGAGAAAATGACTCTACTTCTCTCTTGATTTATTCCCTCAGTAAACATTGTAAACATGAGTTTATGGTCTCAATCTCTAGTTTCAAGTCTTCTTCACTACAGCATGATGTTCATTTAGTAAATGATGCTCCATTTAGAGTCAAACAGACCATAAAGCAGGGGATGCTTTAGGGCGGGGCTACACACTGATTGACAGGTCCACACCAGAGACGTATACGGCGTCTCTACGTCACTCCTCCTCAGTCCATATATGGTCACTTCCTGTTCACTGGTTGCAAAAAAGTGGAAGATAGAGACGGCGAAATCACAGAACTCAAGGTTTCTAAACATTAAACACTATTTTTCTAACTCCTCTGTCTCTCCGTCCTTCCAGGTGGGGAGGATTGTTTCGAGGTGGACCGTCGCTCCGGTGACATCAGGACCACGGGTCGACCTCTGACCCCCAGTAAGGAGTACCTGCTGCGGGTCCAGGCGATGGATGGGAGCGGCCGTAGAGGCTCGCCGGCCGCGGTGGCCATCCTGGCCGGATATCGACCGCCGCAGTTCACCAACGCCACCTACAGCCTGAACGTACCGGAGAACACGGCCGTCGGCAAACCGTGAGTCAGTCTGATGATTAATGTTGTCACCATGACGATCAATGTCCAATGTCTGGAGACGTTGGGGTGAACTGGAGAGGAACAAAGAGGAAAAGGGTGAAGATGTCGAAGAAAAACAGTGTTAAAGATTATTATTGTTATTAATCTCAAGTATATAGACCAATATCACAACCTAACCTCAAGGGGCTGTTAAATCAGAACAGCATACGACACCGTTTGTCCTTTAATTGATCCTCTTTATTAAGAGAAAACTGGAGGAAACCAGAATGAACAAGCAGGAAATAAATGTAATAAACATCACAGATATCCACATTACAAAATTAAACATGGAATGCGAATAATATGTTAAATACAGCATTTTCATTATAATTTGACTGAAAGAAAGATAACAAAAAATACATGTGTT
>NC_072468.1:26966864-26971864 GCF_027596085.1 Anoplopoma fimbria | reverse complement strand
TTCCAGGAGGTCAGCAGAGGAAGTCATGTGATCTACTAGTGCTCCTATCAATACTAGTTATCAATACTAGTGCTCTTATCAATACTAGTATCAATACTAGTACTATCAATACTAGTTATCAATACTAGTGCTCCTATCAATACTAGTTATCAATACTAGTACTCTTATCAATACTAGTTATCAATACTAGTACTCTTATCAATACTAGTTATCAATACTAGTGCTCTTATCAATACTCGTACTCTTATCAATACTAGTTATCAATACTAGTGCAATACTTATCAATACTAGTTATCAATACTAGTACTCCTATCAATACTAGTTATCAATACTAGTACTCTTATCAATACTAGTTATCAATACTAGTACTCTTATCAATACTAGTTATCAATACTAGTGCTCTTATCAATACTCGTACTCTTATCAATACTAGTTATCAATACTAGTACTCTTATCAATACTAGTTATCAATACTAGTACTCTTATCAATACTAGTTATCAATACTAGTACTCCTATCAATACTAGTACTCTTATCAATACTAGTGCTCTTATCAATACTAGTTATCAATACTAGTACTCTTATCAATACTAGTACTCTTATCAATACTAGTTATCAATACTAGTTATCAATACTAGTTATCAATACTAGTACTTATCAATACTTATCAATACTAGTGCTCTTATCAATACTAGTTATCAATACTAGTACTCCTATCAATACTAGTACTCTTATCAATACTAGTGCTCTTATCAATACTAGTGCTCTTATCAATACTAGTTATCAATACTAGTGCTCTTATCAATACTAGTACTCCTATCAATACTAGTTATCAATACTAGTGCTCTTATCAATACTAGTTATCAATACTAGTACTCCTATCAATACTAGTTATCAATACTAGTACTCCTATCATTAAAAAACAGTCACAGCTGAACAATTAGCTCAGTGATTAGCTTCATTGATTTGCATAATTTGCATAATTAGCATAATTAGCACTGATAATGTAAACATGAGGTCAAAATCAGGAAATGGCTTTATTTTTGCTTTCGAAAACTTACAAAGGTGAACACAGTTTGTGTTTCTAGTTCTGTCTGTTGTATTCTGTAACATTTTTTGATTCCCTTTCATGAGCTAATTAAGCTAATTACGCAAATTGGGGCGCTTCTTAGCCCACTGCTCCTCCGGGATGGTCAAATGCAGAGAATTGTAATTTCCCCATTGTGGGACTAATAAAGGCTTAATTATTATTATTATTATTAAATTGCCCAACATTCAACTCTTAGCAACCAAGTTATATTTCATCCACTGAGCCTTTAGATGACAATTCAAGTCATAAAAGTTTATATGAAACTCCGTTAGTGGGTCAAAGAAATGTTCCAGTAGCCTGCAGTGATTTTCCAGAACCCAAAAGGTTCTCAGTGATACGTTGTGTCTCGGTTCTGATCCGTGTTTGTTCTCTCAGTGTCAGAACTACAGTCTGAACGCCGTGGTTCTGGAGAACCAGCCTCCAGGGTCGTTCGTCCTGCGGGTCCAGGCCCACGACGCCGACATGGGGGTCAACGGAGAGGTCAAGTACGGCATCATGCACCGAGACGGGGTCTGCTCCGGGTTCGACATCGATACTGACACCGGTAGGAACCACAGTACTGCATGAATACTGTTCTTACTGTTATATTTTAAAGAGTTAACCCGGTACCGGTGCTCGTCAGGTGTGATCTCCACCACGGTGAGCTTCGACCGTGAGCGCCGGAGGGAGTGCACGCTGTCGGTGACGGCCACGGATCAGGCCGAGGAGCCGCTGATCGGGATCTGTCAGGTCACCGTCCTCATCGCAGACCAGAACGACAACGACCCCAAGTTTGAGAACAGCCGCTACCAGTGTGAGTACCTCAGTACTGCTGATACTACTGCTACTACTACTGTACTACTGTACTGCTGATACTACTGCTACTACTACTGTACTACTGTACTGCTGATACTACTACTGTACTACTGTACTGCTGATACTACTGCTACTACTACTGTACTGCTGATACTACTGCTACTACTACTGTACTGCTGATACTACTGCTACTACTACTGTACTACTGTACTGCTGATACTACTACTGTACTACTGTACTGCTGATACTACTACTGTACTACTGTACTGCTGATACTACTGCTACTACCAGTGTGAGTACCTCAGTACTGCTGATACTACTGCACATGTTTGAGTTTCTCTACTTCTAGCCATTATTGTTCTGTTTCCATAGAGGTGTAAGAACTTTTAATATTGCATAATATATTGTAATATTGCCGTGAAAGACGAGGCCACAGAGAGTAAAATGTGACGAGGTTCAGAGGGAACTAATATTTATAATGTTACTAATACTAATACTGCCATTGTATTACTACTTCTAGTACTGTTAGTACTACAGTTTAGAAACATTTAAAGCAGTTTTCAGCCTCTGAAGTTGAGCTCAGCCTCTCGTCTTGTTTCTGAATCAAGGCAGTGACTCTCTTCGGGTCAAAAGGGTCAAAAGGTGACTTCACATCTGGAGTGAACACGCTCACATCTGTGCTCTCAAACTGTCCTCTGTCCTGAACCACAGGAACGCCGCTGTGTGTTTGTCCTCGTCGTCTATCACTCTGCGTCGTCTGTAATCCTGGAAAGCTCTTAAGACCGATGGAATATCCTCCGCAGGGTCCCGCGGGTCCTTGTTTGTTTACTACGTGTGCAAATATGTGTTTTGATAAGCGTCGTGTCAGAAGTTCTCCTCGTCAGATTAGGGAGACGCTGGGAGAGGCTCATTAACTATTTAACAGGCAGATTGAAATGTTTCTGGGACACGCATTCATTTACCACCGTGTGTGTGTGTGTGTGTGTGTGTGTGTGTGTGTGTGTGTGTGTGTGTGTGTGTGTGTGTGTGTGTGCGTGTGTGTGTGTGTGTAGGGGGGGTTTCCTGCTCAAACGGAGGCAGTGAGCTGGAAACCATCTCTGTTTAGTCTGCTGTTTGTTTATCTTGTGGTCTTTATCGACATAAATATGAAGCAATATTTTGGGAAAAAGGGAAATTGGATTTACTTTTCTGAATTTCAAATTTTTCTGCTGCTGCTATCCAGAAAAAAACGTATAGGATTCGGCAGTCAGTGTTTGAAATCCCCCATCAGCTGGTTGAATAAGCGTTATCACCAGACAGCAACCTCCAATTCCTTAAAAGTGAAGTCAATACTTCATGTCTTAAAGCTGCATTCTCTCTCCTGTCCACCAGGGGGCGACTCCTCTGGTTGTATAGAAGTCTATGAGAAAATGACTCTACTTCTCTCTTGATTTATTCCCTCAGTAAACATTGTAAACATGAGTTTATGGTCTCAATCTCTAGTTTCAAGTCTTCTTCAATACAGCATGATGTTCATTTAGTAAATGATGCTCCATTTAGAGTCAAACAGACCATAAAGCAGGGGATGCTTTAGGGCGGGGCTACACACTGATTGACAGGTCCACACCAGAGACGTATACGCCGTCTCTACGTCACTCCTCCTCAGTCCATATATGGTCACTTCCTGTTCACTGGTTGCAAAAAGACAAGATGGCCAAACTCAAGGCTTCAAATAATAGTGAAAGTTAACGTTTTGAATTTGAACAATACAACTTAAGATTTAGGCAACAAAATCCCTTGTGTATGTTGAGGAAAAGATTGTCGTTTTGGTTAAATTATAAATGTAATTTAAATTACAAACACAGTAAAAAACAAAGCAGCTGTTCTGGAAATGTATTGCCAACAATCAGTTTTAAAATGAATTTAAACTGAGAAATAATAATTTATTGGCAGTCTGATTTTTTTTAAACATGCTGTTTTTGAATCATCCAAAATAAGGAGGCAAACTGTTTTTCTTATTATTGTTTTGTCGGGTTAACAAAAAGCTGATTTGCAAGAAAGAACTACAAGAAGTTGTTGTTGGTACTCGACATAAATACAGCGTATAGAGGGAGTCCTGTTTGTTGGAGTGAACCAGTTCGAGCTGCGTCTGCTCTTCCTGTTTGTTTCTCTCATTAGACTCAGCAGCTTCTGATTCAGAGACCCACAAACGTCAAAAGGACATTATTATTGACATAATGCTGGAAATGCATATTACAGCAGTTCTGCTCTGCTCGTTTGTTGTACCGACCGTCAGCAGGATTGGAGGTTATGTTCATGAATTATATAAAATGCAGAGCTGACAGAACGAGGTGACAATCTGCTGACAGGACACGAAACATTCATATTATTATTATTGTTATTATTATTATTATTGTTATTATTATTATTATATCTGCTTACCGTCACAGAACACGAGGTTTCCCCTTCAGTAGATGTGCTTTAGATGCATTGGTTACCGTATACGTCATGTGACAGTCAGTAGTACCTGTAGTTCTCGACGTATTTGTCCCTGACTCTTCATCTCTTCTCCTCTCAGACTTCCTGCGGGAGGACACTCCGGTGGGAACTAGTTTCCTGCGAGCGGCGGCGCACGACGACGACCAGGGGAGCAACGCGGCCATCACCTACTCGCTGTCCAATCAGACGCCGGCTTACCTGCACATCAACCCCAGTACCGGCTGGATTTACGTCAACCACCCCATCTCACAGGTGAGGAGGAGCAAAATGTCCTCTTCCTCTCTGGTTTAAAACTCCAAACGTTGTCCTCACAAAGTTAGAAGTATACACAAACACAAATATAATATATTCATCCGCTCGTCTGTCGTTCCCTTGATGAAGATGTCTGTGTATAAATAAACATGGAGGCAGAGATGATGTTTGGTTTGAATCCACTGAGGGAACATGAGTCTGTGTGAGGTTTTGTTTGTCTGTATAATGAATTTATGATGTTCAATTTTAGCTTGTACACATGTACACTTGTAGTTCTGGGCTTTAGTTTGATTTAATTTATCTTTATTTTATTTTCCTTTCCTTTTTTTATTTTATATTATTTTCCTTTTTATTTCCTTTTTATTTCCTTTTTATTAAATTGTATT
>NC_072468.1:26959364-26964364 GCF_027596085.1 Anoplopoma fimbria | reverse complement strand
TGATGATGATGATGATGATGATGATGATGATGATGATGATGATGATGGAGGTGATTGTTGTCCCGCCCACATCTCGGTCTGTCTGATTGATGATTGACAGGAGAGAGAGAGAGAGAGAGAGAGAGAGAGAGAGAGAGAGAATTACACCTGCAGCTTCACAATGGACTCTCATCACCTTTAGAAAAAAACAGATGCTCAATTACTGTGTTTAACCTGACAGAGTGTGAATGAGGGAGAAGGAGGAGGAGGAGGAGGAGGAGGAGGAGGAGGAGGAGGAGAAGACAGGAAGTGAGACGGCTGCTTCAAGTGTTTCAATTTACCAACATAAGTGTCAGCAGTAAAAGAGACTTTAAGATGAATTTGAAGTTAAACTATTAAAAACACATCAGTGAGCAACGTCTCCTCCATCACAGTTAATATGACATCAATGATAAAGTTTATTACATTATTTTTCCTACAAAAGCCAATTTATGCTCCCTACATGAATACTGTCTTTTCAAAATAAACTCCCGTCTTCACAGGAAACTATTTAGTTACAAATAAGACAAATAAACCAACATTGACCTCTCGTTTCACACAGGAAACAGGTTTTTATAGAAGTAATACTTTATGTTTTTTAGCTGTTTGTACGTCTTCAGTAGGAACCAACGGGCTTTGAGCTGAGAGCCACAGACAGGAAAAACGTTTAGAGACGGATCAATCAAAAGCACAGCTGTTGCTTGTAAAAAGGCATGTTAAATGTGTCTCCTTATTGATTACGGCTATGACATTTGATCTTTATTGATATTTAGCCATCGTTCATAAGTCAGGTTTAGTTATCCGACTTATCTCTGTCTTCATTTCTATTAATCTCCTCAGTTTAAAAGCGTTTTATTCAGAAGTAGAACTCTTCATGGTAAAAACTTTAACATGTAAAATTAACAGAATGCTCCTTTAATTCAGTTATCGGTACAACTTCTTATCCTACTGACGAGAAATATTATTAATTGTTATTGAAATTGCTCTGTGTTGAAAACATGTCTGATTAAAACTGACAGAACAATTCCTCCTCCTCCTCCTCCTCCTCCTCCTCCTCCTTCCTCCTCCTCCTCCTCCTCCTCCTCCTCCTCCTCCTCTTCCTCCTTCCTCTCCTCCACTGTGTTAATTGCACTGAGGAGGAACTGCTGTTTTAAATTTAGCCGCGTTAATAAGGTTTGTTAATTACATTGTTAACGAGGCAGACGCTGTGTGTGTGTGTGTGTGTGTGTGTGTGTGTGTGTGTGTGTGTGTGTGTGTGTGTGTGTGTGTGTGTGTGTGTGTGTGTGTGTGTGTGTGTGTGTGTGTGTGTGTGCTGCTGTATTCATCTCCTGCTAATGATTTTCTCACCACATGTTGAAGAACTCGTTTCCTGCTCAGTGACACTTTGACTCACTGGTTTCTTTTAACGTATTTTTATGCACATTTTGAATTATTGCATCAGAAAAGATGGAAGGAAACGGAAAAAAATTATAAAAACTCCTTCACAATGTTTCTCATTCCAGAAAGTTTTGGAGATTCCTCCATAGAGAAGTCAAGAAGATCCACCAATATGGAGGCTTTGCTTTTTTTAATATTGATTCCAACAAAGGCAGCATGCAAGCTGATCTCATTTAACTAAAAATAATGCAACTAATTCATAGATATCCCATGAAATTATTTCATATGTTTTTACTGTAATCATGAGGAAGTATAAAGAGCGCAAATTAACCAAGGAAGTTTATTTTGAAAAGACAGATTATGCTTTTTCGTAACATATCATTCGAACCACTTGTACAGAGGATAGGTTGCATAATGGCGGCCTGGACGTGTTTATAGATATGAATGCGCTGTTATTTGTACAAATCCCACAAAATCAATTCATGTGTAATCAATGTAATTATGAAACAGGAAGTTTAAAGAACGAAAAAAAAGAACAAACAGGGCGAGAGGGAGATGAAATGGATAAACCATCTATGATCCAGGAAATGTTGTTTGTTCCCCGTGGGAAACGAGAAGTCAGCGTACATTTATTTGTAGTAACTTCCGTACTTAAATAACGTCACTTCTTTAGTTATATTAACCCAAAACAGGATCTTTTCCTGACTCCAAATAAGTATCTAATCAGTTTTTGTTGCCTAAACCTAACTAAGTAGTTTCCTGTGAAGGCGGAAGTTTATTTTTCAAAATACTTTATTCATGTAACGATAAGATATCATACGAACCGTTGAATGACGAAACCTTGTGTGGAGTCTTTCTCCTCCATATGACATACCCACTGATTTCATGGGTTATATACAAATTATCGTGCATTACATTACGTTGGTAAAGCTACAAACAGTGAATGAGAACATCGTCCTAAAACTCGTTAACCTAAAAACAGCAGATTGTAGTGTAGAAATATGAATTTTAACATAAATTAATCCTCTTTAGGCCTAGAAATAGACATATTTAAAGAAACCCAGTATTAGAACCATCTGCTCCAATACAAATCTACAGCTCTCATGTTTTTGACCTTTAATGACCCCTCATCAGCTGACTGGATCCGATCTGACATCCAGCTGCTGAAACACTAAACACCAGCAGGAACCATCTTGGCGCGATCCCCTGTGATGATATCTGTCCTCAGGCGTTAATCTGAGGACGCTGTCAGACGCTGATCAGCTCCTCTTCAGCTCTGCTGCTCCGACGTCTTTAACGAGACGATCTCTCATTAGTGATGATTACAATCCGCTCTGCTGCCTCGGCGTGCTGCGAGGCAAATCTGAAGCTCCGCCTCCTGAAGAGGACCGACGTTTGTCCTGACTCGACTCCTTCACCTGGAGACCAGACGGCTCACAATCAGCCTGTAGTTAATACTGGGATTTAACGATGTGTCACGATATATTAATTACAAACTCTACAAACAAGGAAGTCATTTAGCTCATATTCCGGTCATTTGTCTGGTAGAAAAGTGTTTCTTCCAATGTTTCTATGACAACAATATCTTGACAACACATCACCACCGTTTTATGATAGACATGCATCGCCTTTTGCTTTTTAATATCTATTTTGGATTCTATGTATTTGTTTTTCATAGTTTTTATCACCATGAGCACCAAACAGAGGAGGCAACAACACATCACTGAAGTTAATATTGTTAAGAATAAGGCCACTCACACACATACACAAGCTCAAACCCAACAAAGACCTTTTTTGGCTTCTTCTAGTTGCCTTCCTGGAATCCATGAAGAGAAAAGGAACTGGATCAAATGTGATCCAAAGGGGTCCGTTTACGTCCACAAGCAGACAGGAAGACAAGCTCGCTTTGTGCAAACCTCTTGTAGCTCTTTACGGCGGAAAATCCTCTCTTGCACACATAAATAAAAACATAACATAAACTAGATGTTTTGCAGTTTGAATGATGAAACTGTTGGGCATTAATACGCTTTTTAAAGACATTTTAGTGACAATTGCAAGAGGAAAATAATTGTTTTAGTATGTAAAAGACCCTGAAACTAGCTGGGTCTGAAGTGTAAATGGAGGGTATTTGTTGCTCGTATTTTCCACTCTGGGTTTAGGCTTTTTTTTGCATGAAGTCAAACATGTTTTTTAGTGCGTGTTCAGCTCCACTTGGGTTTTCTGAAAGCAGCCAGTTCTAGTTGTTCAGGCATCTGATCAAGATCTTCCGAAGCAGTTTGGAGGAACATCTAACTGGTGGGAGACAGAACATAAAATATATCTTATGTGGTTTGGAAAGCAAAAGCTGGAGAACGTTGCAGCGCATAGGAACGTCTGGATCTCTTTGCTGGATGGATGGATTGAACTTTGATGTTGGTGGTTCTTTATATTCCCCAGGGTTTAAGTGTGTGTGTGTGTGTGTGTGTGTGTGTGTGTGTGTGTGTGTGTGTGTGTGTGTGTCCATCCTGACACGCTAAGTGGCCGGTGAAGACATGAGAGTGGAGAGGGATCGTCCTCTGGTCGCGGTGAGGCTGAGAGGGTTTCAGTGTTTCTGAAGATGTGGACATCGTTTCTCACTCAGCGTCTCTCTCTGAGCGTGACGCTGTGTGGAAACATGTTGGAAAATATATACACAACAAACACTCAATATAAGGGGGTTAATGTGAGGAATAAACCTGGAGGTTTGAAGCATGAATCAGTAGAATATTTGGGTTCATTTGGAACCAAAATATTGTCGAAAACACGATCGTTGCCTGGAGTTAGAAGCTCAAACACACTGTCTCTCTCTGAGGTCAGTTCACTCTGCAGCAGAGGATGAAACAAGAGTCTTAAAAGCTCTTCTGACGGTGGATGCACAGCTCAGGACAACACACACACACACATATTATAGCAAATTCACACAACGAGCATCAACAAAGCAGAGAGTGGAACCCTTTTTAGGTGTTGGATTGTTGCCCTTCGTCTGCTCCTCTTCCATAGAAGGTCTGAAGTGGAACGCTGCATTCTTGTGTATCCCGTCGTGTCATATTTTCAGTCAGTGTTTATGGTTTATGTTTCTGCGAGACGTTCAGAGCCGTTGAAACCGTTATGAAGACGAACGACGTCAAACAGCTGCGTGCCAACGTGATGTCATCGCGGACCGTTTCTTCTTCGGCTTCGTTATTGTTACAGATGTGGAGATAAATCTGATTTGTAGGATTAAAGATGTAAACTAGAAGTCAAAGAGGAATGCACGGAGGGTGGAGGAGCTGCAGTTATTTTATAAAAAATCAAGGATTCAACAACTTTTAAAAAGATGCTCTCGTAATAAGCACTCTGGTAGTTTTTAGCTCAGAATTCACAGATTCACGCACAATTAACACCCCAAATGTTCATTATTAGTATTAAAATTATTAATATTATTATTCCCGTATGTCTTTTAGCGCAAAAAAAGTTGCTTGGGCTACTTTAAAACTCTTGAAATTTGGCACATGGGTCATTCTTGTCTGATATGGGCGTTGAAATTGGCTCGATAGCGCCCTCTTTTGAGTAGCCCCCATGTTACGTTTCACCGAGCTGTATGACAT